>NC_138783.1:66534719-66723093 GCF_965178545.1 Coloeus monedula | reverse complement strand
TGTCCACTCTCAAAAGCTCTCTCCACAATGGAGCGAGGCTCAACCAATCAAATACATCATCCAACTATGATCCTCTTTCAACTTTGAGTTTGGTGAGACCTTCTTCTAATTGTTGGATGCTCTTGTGTATTGACACCGAATGGTCAGAAAGGTTCATGCAACACATTCCATAAAAGTCTTTGCATCCATGTCTGTGCACTAACAAAAGAAAATCTATTGCTGCTCTGTTTTGTAGAGTTGCATGTCTTACACTTAGAACATCTGTTAACAAATTGCTCAATGCGAGAGAAATGGCATGAGAGTTCTTACTTAGCCAACAGCCTAATTGATCCAATTGTTTCAAGGCTGCTCCTGCAGCAGCTTGAGGTACAGTGAGAGCTGCATCAAACCTTCTTCCAAAATTCCAAGCTTTAAAATTATTATTACAATCAGGTGTATATTGATTTACAAATCTTTTTTCTCTATGCTTATGTTCTTTTATAATTTTTACATTTGGTGTTAGTAGGGTAAGTGTCCCAATGCTACACGGTCCACCTTTGGGGTTTGATGGAATGGCAGGCCAAACTCTATTTCCACAAATGAAAGTCTCCTTGTGGTAATTGTAAAGGAACATGGTTGGGTGCTGTGTGTAAAACTGAGGTGAAATTGCATGAAGATGTCGCATTTCATACAATGCATGATTTGGAGTGACATCTGTGATTTTGTTTTTATTTTGTTTTGACTCAGGAGAATCAAATAGTATGCAAAAATCCATTTTTATTGAGCCAAGGATTTCCAGTTCTTGAGGTTCATAGAGTGTCTCAGGGAGAAATTTTGTCCAGACACCCCATTCCTCTGTGGGATTAATGAGGAATCATGAAAGATCTGAAGAAACATTTTTTGGTATTGGCCAATTGTCTACCAGTAAACCAACCAAGCAGGTTGAAAATGGCTTTTCTGGACTTGAGTAAGTCAAACAAATTGTATCCAGGCCTGAGACATTGGCTAAGTGCCTCTGCGTCCTTTTTGGAGCAGTTCCCACTTTGCCCGGTCAGCTCTGGACACAGCAGGCTGTGGGGCCAGCCTCCGGAATCCGGGAGACCAGAGGTCTGGCTCGTGGGTCCTTCCACAGGACCGTGGCAATAGAGGCAGGTGGTGGAAGAAGGAGGCAGGCTCAATTGTGGATGAAATCCGGAAGGTTTATTGTGTCTCTGAACAGGGGACCTCGCCCCCCGGGGGTGTCCAGCAATGAGCAACCCTGAACGCGCCTGCCAGGGGTTTTATGGGGGGGTGGCGACAGGGGAGGGATGACAATGGCATCGAATCAGGGAAGGAGAAGGATGGGTCTGCGGGATGAGGGACACACAAGGGAACCTATCTCAGGAAAGGAAGGGAGGGATCCTCCCCCCAAGACCAATCACTCGACACCCCTGCCAGAACTTTCTAGAAGCTTGGGAGGGGTGCTGGAGCGATTGGCAGGGGTCTGGGAGGAGACAAATAGAGAAAGCAGGGTTATGAACACAAAACCAGGAGGGTATAAACTGGGATGGTACAGTAATACGAAACCCAAAGGGGAGACCCGGACTGAACCAAACAAAACACACTCCCACAGCTAAGGTCACCCAAACATTGGTTTTTGGTTGACTCACGGGCAGGATCATGTTACTTAAGGCAAACAATGAAATAATAAGGCGCAAGTACGATATCTGATTTAGTTTCATGCTTTTCTTTGGTTTCTTTTCTCAATGCTGTTTTGGGACAAGCCAAACATAAGGCACGAAAGTTATTTCTTTTGCATTCAATTCTGCAAATTTGGACCTCTTTAGATTCTCTCTAAAGTTTTCTCGGATTACTGTGCAGACGAGGACTATTTCCTTCCTCGTGACCTAATATAATTAAAATTTAACGGCCTTACACTTCGTATGTAATTCTGAATCATAACACGATCCACACCACGCACTTGTCAACAAGGCTTTACAATACCAACAATTCCCACACTATTATACTGGCACAAAACCCAAGGTTCACAGCTTCTGCATGTGAGATAAAAGATGTTTATCATCAGCTGTGGTCTCTCTGCAGTTCACGTCTGTGTGCTTGCTTTTCTGCTTCCGGAGGTGTCTATGTATTCCCGTGGTTTGTAGGGCTTCACATTTTTTGGAGGAATCCACTTTGGACCAGCACCTGTAGAGACACAAGCATACCCTTTGCCCCAGGTTATTAGTGGGAATGGGCCTTCAATTTTCCCTGTCTCTGGATTTCTGATCAAAATTAAATGGTTTTCCTTCAACTTTGCTTGTGTGGTGTTGGAAAAATATCTGATTACTGGTGGATTTGGTTCTGCAAAAGAGCTGTTTAAAAAATTTAAAACGTATAGCGCTTTATTCAAGTGTATTTGAGGTGAAGCCTCTGCCTCCCCCTTTTTTGTTTATTTAAAAGGGATTTTAAAGTATGGTTTGTTCTTTCAATGACTGCTTACCCTGTAGGAGAATGAGGAATACTGAAGGAGTGACACACACCCCAGTTTGTTAAAAATTTATGCAGTTCTTTTGCAACTTTTCTGATTTTTTTGCAATGTCCAATTAAAATATTCTTTTTTCAGTGGCAGATATATCATTGCAAAATCTTTGCCTGCCATTGACAGCAGTCTTGATCTGGCTCTGATTACGATCTGAGCTATCATTTCAAGTGTTATAAAAATTGTTTTTGGAGATCTGTATGGTAAGAAAATCTCTAAGAAATCAAATTTACGACCTTCAGATTATGAGACTGAGTTCTGCTGCCATTACTTCTGCGGAATTGTCTTGATGCGGAGTTACATGGAGAGCAGCAAGGGTTTTTGCGAGCCTTTGGTCTGCTGCTTTGAGGACTTTCCCGAATTGTTCCCCTAAGATGTTCGCTTGTATTACTGCTATATGTTGAGGAGTGCCTATCTTGCTGCAGGCCTCTATCATTTGAGGCAAGGTTGGCTGTGGATCTGGTAAGGCACTAATTAAGCACTTGCATTCTTCATTTGCATTATGTACTAGTTTGAAAACAAACCAGTGGGAGGCACCAAGTCAGAATAACAATTTAATGGGGAAGTTAAAGAAAAGGAAAGGAAAAAAACTAAAAGAAAACACTGGTTCAAACTGACAGAGTCAAGATACAACCCGAGTCCCTGTTAGGCAGGGTGGTGGTAGCAGTCTGCTAGAATGGTGGCTGCAGTCCTCTGAAGCGGTGATCCTGTAGAAAAGAGGGTCTGCTCTTCCTCAGAAGGTCCAGTGGTGGCTGTGTAGCTCCTGTCCTCTGGAAATCCAGTGGAAAGGCCTAGTCTCTGGTGTTCAGCCTCAGCTTATATCCACGATGGGATGCTTGGTTCCTCCCTCTGGGTGGAGCATCTCACAATGGGGTAATGAGTCATGAGGCCAAGTGTTGATTAGGCTCATTAACAGATGATAGTCCAGAGGGAGTTATCTATGAGTCATGCGGCAGGACAATGATGGGCCATTAACAGCAAGATAGTCTGGGGGGAGGAGGCAAGGAAACACTGCCCCACCTGATTTCAGCGGCTGATGGGGATGGTAATAGAATACACCGCAACCCAGGACACATTAGCAAAAGCGAGGCTTCAAAGTAGATGGAGATGTGCCACTTCATCACTGCGTTGTCTTTCTATTGCTTGAGGAAGGCGGTCTACAAAAGAAGTGAATGATTCAGATACTCCTTGTTTTACTTCTGTATAAACGCCCTCTGGGATTCCAGTAGGTTGAATTTGCAGAACTGCCTTCCAAGCTGCTTCTTTGATGTCCGAAATCACTTCTCAAGGCAAGTCTGCTTGGTCTTCTGGTTTGTCGTGGGGTGCATCACCTGTTATTTCTGCTAATGTAAAAGCTGCATTTACGCCTCCAGCATAAGTGTCTATCAGCTTGGTGAGAGTTCTTCTCCATTTGACTTCCCATAGTATGTATTGTGAGTCTGTCAGGACCACAGATGCTATGTAAGATGGTCCATTGTCTGTTTTTATGTCTTGAGGCACACCTAATGATGCAAATGCTTGCAGAAAATGATATGCATGTTTCGCTGTTTCTTCTGTGTGAAAGGAGGCAAAAACTGAACTGGAAAATGTATCCACTGGCAGATGGATATTTTTATATTTTCCAAATAATAGATATTTGGTGATATCTGTTTGCCATTCTGTCAAGAGCCTTTTAGCCTCAGGAGTAAGAGTCCTGGGAGATGTGATGTCACAGTCTCCTCTTAGCAAGTCAAAAACTCGGAGCAAGTTCATCATCGGTGATCCCCAAAATTGGCCTGATTCAATTGATTTCTCCCAAGAGCTGCTGTAGATCCTGCAGATTGTTGATGTAGGTTCTAAGTTGTATCTTCTGTGACTTGATTGTTTGCTCTGTGATTCTCTATTTGCATTCTGTAGATTGTTCGTACTTTGTAGATTTATGCCTTGTAAAGATGTTTTTCCTTCTGGCTTCAAAGCTGCATTCATGCTCTCTTCCCTTGTGCAGAAATCCTGTTGTCTTTGTGTCTATTATATATATTCAATGGTGCAATAATAGAAGCGGCCACAGGTAGCATTGCAGCTACAGAGGATAAGCAACTTGTTGGTCACAAGCTGGCGGAGGCAGAAGTACGCATGCATTGACGATGACTACGAAGTGACTACTAGGGCTCTGCCATTTTGTATGGCGGAAGTACGCTGGGTGCTGCCATCTTCCTGTACAGCGGAAGCAGGCTGCGCGCTGCCATTTTTCTGCACGGCAGAGGTACGATGTGCGCCTCCATTTTGTGAAAACACAAAATCCCACGTGCAGTCTCGGAGCTGCTGCAGGAAGTCTCAGAGCAAATCCCCAGGAGTGGATTCTGCAGAATTTTGCATAAAAGCAGGCAACCAAGGGGGACCATGCACCGCAGCTATGGGTAAGGTATCACATCTTGTTTCTGTTTCGCTTGTCTAGGGTGGCTTTTGTTGTTGTGGCTGCTCCAGTCCTGGGTTGGTCCGCGCCATGGTTCGTGAACCGACCAGGGACGAACCCACGTTTCCCTGCTCCCTCTCAGAGGTTGGTTGTTTCTCTTTTATCATGCCTGCCGCACTGGCACAAATCTTGGCTGGCTTGGAATCTATTACAAATTCCTTCTGTTCCGTTTGAGTTTTAGCTCCTGCTGCCTGAGCAGGAGGCGGGGCTCTCTCCCCCTCCTTTTCGTCTTATATTGGCTGCGGGAGATTTTTGCTGCTGCGAGGCACCGGTAGTAGCTTGGTTTTCTGTTCTATTCAATTTTTGCTTGCTATAATTTCATATACAACTCTGCAAATGGGAAGAAGCTTTGCAGCAGGACCATTTCCACGAGAGGCCGCATTATATAGTCTTAGATGTATAGAGTCTCAGAGATACCAAGATCTCTTAACTGTTTTTTCGGGACAGCTGTAGGGTGTTCTTTTACCATAGATTCTAACTTATTAAGTACATCGCTCTGTGATTTTGACATAACATTTCCCATTATTAATTAACCCTGAAGCATATAAATCATACCTGACTTTCTCGTCAGAAGTTTCCCTCAGTTCCCTCTGTTCTGTAAATGTTCAGAAGTACGGTGCTGGTTCCTTTCACCAGCCACTAGGGTCCAAGATCCTTTTTTTCCCCAGGGAATATTTCTTTTCCTTTTCCAGCTCTAAGCTGCTTTCTCTTCTTTTCTCTCGTTTTCTTCAGGGAGTCCAAACTCTGAGTCCTGGTGCATGGGGGCACCAGTTATTAATTTTCTCCATTTAGTTTCTTTTCTTCTTTACCTCTGTCTCATGAGTTCCTTTACTCAGAGTTCAGATTGCAACGCAGGAGATGGGGAGTTGTTCTTCAGACTCAGATGTTTATTATTTTCTTATCAATGGTACAGCTGCACGGGATGTGCTTCTTAGTTAACAAGGTGGAAAATGGCCCTGAGTTCTAACTTCCAAGGTCTTTTAAGGTCCAAATTACCCAATTATGGAATGCCAACTAATTTATTTTTACTTATAATCCAATAACTAAACATTCGTGTTCCACACTGTGGGTTTTTTGAACCAATACCAAAACACCTAGATTTGTGAAGAAGAAGGAGAAAAGAAGAAGAACAAATCCACACCAGAAATCCTGCATTTTGTTATATGCAGATTATTATATCCCAGAAACCTAAATTTTCTAAACCCAGGATTCCAACAAGTCATTTTATCAACCTACTTTCCAGTTAAGAATGGGTGAATAGGTTCAAATAAAATAAAACCTTAACTTTCACCCAGAGCCTGAACCCAGCTGCTTTCTGAGGTTTGAAACAATTTAGGGTAGTTCACTTATCTATTATTTTTTTGGCAGTGGATTCTGGTAGTGAATGAAGGAAACTGAGACATATAACAGCATTTTTTTCTAATTGCTTTTCTAATTCTTGTTGCTACTGTCATTTTCATGAAACCATTTAAATTCTTCATGCTTCAGTGTACCCATTCTTAGAAAATACTCAGTTGAACTTAAATGAATATCTAGTTGTCTTCAAGGGAAAACTGTGGATATGGCCTCCTCTAAAACTTGTTTCAATACAAGAGTATTTATAGAAAAGCCTCACAAAAAACAAAATTAAATCCCACTGAAAATATGATGTAACTTACATTTTTTATTCATAAGTGAACACCTGAAAGTTTCTAAATGCTTGCATAATTTGTACTGTATTTTCATGGTAGGTTGCAACAGAATTCAGCTCTTTGCTCTTCTCAGGAATCCTTTAGTGATGAGATTCTGTTTCCTGTAGAGTAAAGGTGATATTTCTTTCATGAAATAACCTGTGTGAAGTAATAAGATGAATATCACTAATGTTCCCATCTCTGTGAGAAATTCTTAGATATGTAGATGCCTTTTGCACCCACACCTATCTAAACTAAATTAATCACTTGAGTAATTATACCTGCAAATATAAGTGGGCAAATATGATTGTAAATTTCTTATGGATTGTGGGCCCCACTTTTAATGAATGGTCATAAAATGTAATATAATCAGTAAAATTTATTTTAGGTAAATTCTTATTTATGTTTACCCAAACAAATCTTCTTGAAACAAGACATGGGAAATTACCTAACTTGACGTTAAAGACCATTGGTAACCATTTGAAAATGATATGTGGCTTTTCCCTAAGTGTCAGAGTTCTAATTCCCATGACATATGTTCTATAATAAGATATACGTCCTCACAGTTTGAAATAAATGCATTTTTCCAAGTGAATGGCATATTTTCTTTCACTCTTGAAAATTGCTTATATAAACATTCTGGTAACAGGCTATTGACATATGGCCTAATTTAATTCCTTGTCTCTCTTTTTTTTTTTTTTTTTTTTTTTTAGTTTGCTTTTAGGGAAATAACCTAAAGTCATTAGTGGAAGTTTGAAGATGAATAAGAAGAATTGGCCTGCAGAATAATTTTTGTTATAGAAGATTGTTTTATATCTGTCTGGACACTACTAATATATCTGAATCTGGGGTGATCTGCTGTAGATTATCATTCAATTTAAGCCAATACTTAAAAGTTAAAAATGCATTCTGTATGGCCAATTAAATAATATATGAATGCATCTTTCCTAAACTAATAAACATTTATCAGTTATCACAGCAATATACTTAAATGGACCAAAGTATCTTCCATCATCCAAATGATTTAGCTCAACAGTGATATACCTGTTCCATAGCCTTAATTTTTGGCAGACTCTAGGGATACACACTGAAGAGAAGAGATGTGATCTAGTTTATGGAGTAATACATGAGAAAATAAGACCTATCTGTTTATGTCTGGGTGTTTAATCATAGTATGGGTGTCATTGACAAGTCGCTTCACCTCTGAAGTCCTTCACAGTTATGTTTCCCTTGAAACAGAAAGATGAACTGACTTGATCAATGACAAGTGGATTCTCTTTCTGCAGCCTGCGATACAGCATATCAACACCTAAGTTAGGATTATTCCTCAGAAAATATAGATGTCTGGAGCATAAATGTCTTCATTTCAGCTTGTCATTTAGATTCCCCATATAGTCAGTAGAGAGGAATAAGCACTTCACATCATTCATCTAATCCTAACACAGCCCTTAAATATAGGTCAGAGGAGCTGTACTTTAAGTAGTGCCTGTTTCTGAGCACTGCCTCTTAGCAAAATTTAGACAAGTAGCTCATATGTAGATGTCTACATCGTAAACAGCTGAATTTGGGTGAACACATCCCTAAAATCTTTGCTCTACATACCCTTAAGCCACAGTGATTACTGGATGCTAATGTAAATGTCTTCGTGTATTTTGCTGATATCTACAAAAATTTACTTAGGAGAGGGAAAGGTAGGCAGGTAGTGTATTTGAGAGGACTCTTGCCCATGCAGTATAAAACAATATAATAATCATTATTCCTTGAAATTTTCTTTTTTGTTAAGAAAGGCAGAGCAGCAAAACAAAAGTTGTCTGAGTGATATCACATGGTAATTTTAGGCAAGAAAAGACAAATTAAATTGTCACAGAATTAAAGTTTTCTAAAATACTTGCAGGGAAATGATTTTAATTAGCATTTCTTTAAATAAAAATCAGAATAGCATTTTCCCTTCCAATAATAATTCTTTTGTTCAGACCCAATTCAAACATTGCAGCACTGTATTAATGCAAGACAATTTGAAAAATGGAACTGACTAGTTTCCATTTGACTGAAATGAGAACAAGAACTAGCCTTAGGCAACAGAAGCAAAACTAGCCAAAAACAAATGCCATTTTTAAATTTCATGAAGTGATTATTTGCTGTTAAAAAGTCAGTATTTCCCAACACATATAAGACAGTAATAGAATCTGAGCTCTCAAATGACCTTATACTTACAAAGCAAATAGCTGTAATATATCAGCCATTCCTGTGATCACTGGAAATAAGGCTCTATCAGATCTTGTTTGAATTAAAATAGTATAAATTAGTATAGCACTACTTCAAATTGGAGTAGTACCATAAACTTCAACAAGCCTGTACTGATTCAACTCAACAGATACATGATTTACTAATTGTACAGTGATGGATCTGACTCATCAGATTTTCAATTTGACTGATGTCTCTTTGTAAGTATTCCTTTCCACATCACTCTAGAGTACCAGACCTGTGTAAAACGGGAAGGGAAGGGAAGGGAAGGGAAGGGAAGGGAAGGGAAGGGAAGGGAAGGGAAGGGAAGGGAAGGGAAGGGAAGGGAAGGGAAGGGAAGGGAAGGGAAGGGGAAAATGCAGATTTTAGGTGCCATAGTAAAATTATCCAGTTAGTTAACTAAATACTATGATATAAAATGCATTTTTTCAGATACAAAGAAATAAAAATATATTAACATATGAATAAGACAAAGATAAGATCATCTCTAAAATATAAGCAAGAAAAAAATGCTGAATATGGTTTTGTATGTTAGGATCATGGTTTTGAAAAAGAAAAGAAACAAACCCCTCCCCCCAAACAAACAAAGAGAACCAAAACTTTTTTTCTGCATGTCTCTAGCTGTTGTTACACTGTGACATGATAGAGTCTTGCTAAATTTCCTGGCTCATGCTGAGTGTATCCACAGTGCAATGTTACCTGCAGGGAAATATCCCCGGGATCGAGATATTGTATCAAAGAAGTCACAATTGCAGTGAGTGTGTTTCATTTTTCTATTTTATGCCATACCCTTGTCACACTGAAAGAGCTGGTTCTGGGGGAAGAAAAAAAAAAAAAAAAGTGCTCTAGCATTTTACAGTGTAATGCTAAATACTGTAATTATGTACCTCAATTCCTTACTTCTCTGTTGATCTATGTGAGTGAACATTCATGCTTTGAAGGTTTCTGCTTTTTGGGAGCACTGCTATGGACTGTGATGCATCATTTTTTGTAAAGACAGATTACAATTAAATGTTTCAATTACCTGAAAATTTACAGGACTAATAAAGTTAATATGATTAGGGATTTAGTAAGCAGTTTTTTTCAGAATACCTGAATCAGCTTGCTGGACAATCATGGCATCTAGCTTTGAGGAATAATTTAGTAGGACTTCACTTTGTATTTTGTTATCTCTGAAAAGAATAAATGTGATTTTGTAACCCACTTTTTCCTGTATGTTTTGGGTCTTCTCTGTCCAATCCAATTGTGATGGCCTGGGAGGAAATGTCTAGCCTTTCAATGCAGCAATGATGAGATTGTATCTCAGAAGTGCTGGCCAAGAAAATTCCCTTTGATTTCAGTTCTTGAGGGGCATAGTGAAACATTATTTTTTTTCTAATAATCCATGCTTTAAAGTAATGGAAGGTGAAGACTAAATGTTTCTTCTATCAAAATGTAAAATCCCCACCCTTACCGTTAAAGTTTTGATTTTCTGGTCACAGAAATATTTAAATCAGATATATGTGTGAAAATAAAAGTAAGGCTCATATCTGCATGAGACAGAAGGTATTTACAGAATTAATTATGACTAGGAGAATGAATAGCATTCTTTTAATATTCTTAACACTGAACAGTTAAAATAATACAAAATTAAAATTATATAACTTAACTATATTGCAAGAATATAAATACACTATAATATACATTTATAGATATACAGCTATTTAGATATACACTTAGATATACACCTATACTCTTTTCAAGGAAATGATTCTATGATTTTCACCAATTTCTCTGATTTTAGTTTTCTAATAAGAAGGAAAAAGTAGTACACAAGGAAGAAAGAGCTGAAATTTCACAGAATAGATCTTTGACTGTTCTCACCTTCTGCCAGTCTCACAGACAGGCACAAGAATTTTCAAAGTATTTAGACCCACAAATACACATTGCACTCCAGCTATGCTTCTGAGTTGTTCATATGTGTACTATTTTTACATCAATGCCCACTTTTTGCATAGATTAGAGACTTTGAGATGATCAGATCTAAGAGTCCCCTTTAACACTTCAAGTTTAAAGTAAAGAGTCTAGACTTCTCTGTAGCTGGTAAGAAAAAAAAAAAAAAGAAGAAAATCCTCTTATGTCTTCTATTGCATCAATCACTGCTCTTCTTTACTAGCTATTCCCTTCAGAATACTTTGAAATGAGATCTGTCTTTGGATTGTCCTACCTGCCACAGTTCAAACACCTTTCTAAAGAGTGGCAATAAAAAGCTCTAAGTGCAAACCTGGCAGAACAAGGAGTCATTAGGCCCCTTAGATACCGTGAAAGTGGTGGTTGCGTAAGAAACTATATAGATAGATGAAAGCTTTGGAAAAACATAGCATGTTAGCAGAACTGTAGGAATTTATTCCCTGCATGCAAATAACTTTAAATTTAGAAGTCTTGTGTATGCAAAGAATTCAAAGTGGTGTTGCAGTCATAGACAGTCAAAATTTGTCAGTGGACAAGAAATTGCATTTTTGCATATGTAAATTGGCCTTACATCTGCATATGTATTGCATATGTAGTTACTTAAAATGCATGTAGAACTGTTGATTCCTGTCTATTCAGAGAGAATCGTCCATGCATTTAGGCAATAAAACTTCATCCCATGATTACTCTAAATTTTTGATAGTAGATGACATACTGTCATGACTTGGAATTAGTAGATAACTGTTTATGGCATTTTGTTTGTGAGGTGTATGACTACTGAAGGCTTTTCAAACTTTCTATGATTTTTAATTGGGCTTCACCTGAAGAATTTCTAGAAAATAAGACAAGTCCTGCTATTCTTAGACAGTCGAAGCAATTGCTTTTTCCCTAAGATATTGACAGCATCACACTATCATCTCATGTTCAGCACCAATTTAGCAGAGATCTGCAAAGAGAATAGGTGCTTGTACCTCGGCTTCAGTGGACTTCCACTCGAAGGGGGAGAGTTCCCATGACTCAACATGCTGCTGCCCCCTCTTGGCAATTTGTATGTTTTGGGACACTTTACCAGTTCGTTAGGGTGTTGAACGGGATGGACTTCCCATTGGGAATCATTTTGGAAGCCTTGTCCCTATATTGCCTCCCTGCTTTAGTCAAATTACTTTTTCAGCTTTATTTCATTGAACAGATCAGCACCCATAATATAGAAATAAATTTTCACGACAGTAATTCAAAAGCTTACAAGATACTACTGGGAAATTTGGCTGCAAAATCTCATTTCTGATATATGATCTTTTTTTTTTTTTCTCAGAAACATATGTACGTATATATATCCGCTACAGATTACCATCATTGATACCCAGTTGATACAGATTACCTTCAGCTTTTTCAACATTATCCTTCTTCCCAAATTTATACCTGCATAATCTTAAAACCCACACTCACTGTCCTGTCCCCAGTCTCCTCTTGGGTTCAGAAATGTTCTCAGGTGAAACTATCACAGCAAAGCCTGTGGAATCTGTAAACACAGTATTAAATTTCTTACTCATTATACACCAAAGTGGGTTGTCCTTAAAACCTCCTTTTATGTTTATATGTCAGCTGCTGTTGAGGCCTTTTATTACTCAAAATCCATCAACTTGAAGGTCATGCTTTTATAGACCGTTGATGTCACTGCCTTTTGCGTTTAGTGTAATGTGTGCTTGAAGATATAGTGAAGGCAAAAGGGCTTTTGGTTTCCTTGGGGAGTCCCATGCTATTATGTCCATGACTAGATTCACATGACATTTTCTTATAAAGTAAGAACTTTATCTGTGATGTATAGAGGTGGGATGAGTTGAGTTGTGGTATAAGATGCTTCATATTTTCAGGTATTTTCCTTTGTTCTGACAAATAAAAGCTATTTAATCTACAGAGAAGCTAGTGCATGTGGGTGGACCTCAGAGAAAAATATTTTCTTTACAATCTAAATTAATTCCCAACTTGTAGATATACATAGTTTTTTTAGAACAATACTGTGATGTGCTCTGCATTTTGATGTGCATAAAATAGTGCATTACTTCTGTTCTTATGTGTTACTTCAGTATTTGAGTTGGAAAAAAGAGGATAATTCCAGAGTATAAAAAGATAAAAAAAAATATTCGAAATCCAAGTACATATTGTTCACTGTTTATTGCTGATTAGAGCTGTCAAGGCAACAAGAGAAATCAGTACTTTCTACAAGACGTTAATTTCTCCTTTTGGATGTAAAACTATGCAAAACTGGATACTGAAACAGAAACATTTAAAATTGAAATAACTTTATCTCATGCTAGAATGTATCTGGAGGCAGACCTGGATGTGAGGACAATATTCTAGGTATATAAAACTGTATGTAAAGAGGTGTGTGGTAAGATAAATGAGAAAAGAGAAAAAAAGCATTGCAATTGAGACAGTGGAGACACCTAATCTCTTTGGGTTATATGAATTTCTTAAAACTTATATAACTACCAAGCAGAGACAAACTGTACCAGTTTTGGGATAGAAAACACCTTTCCGCTTGCAAAAAATATCAAAACTTGCATGATTGAAAGTCAAGAAAAGCAATATCAGCATTTTTCAGATCTTCCTATGTTTAACCTCTGCTTCAGACTGACCATTTTGTTTACTCCTAAATATAAGCACAACTCTTAAACAATTTCTGCCAGGTCTGTTATTTTATTAATGGTTGGTAGCAAGAACCATAACTCCTGTATTTGAGAATTAATTCTGTATATATTTGTCCCTTGGGGCAAAACTAAAACTTTGTGACTGGAAGTAAAGTACCACATAACAGAGACTGATGGGATGCCTAACCCATATCCTCCTCAAACAGGCAGATAGGAATCTCATGAAGTTCAAACAAAGGAAATGCAAAGCTTTGTGCCTGGGGAAGAATAATCCATTGCACCAGCACATACGGGGGATTAACCAGCTGACAAGCAGCTCTGCAGAGAAGGATCTAGAAATCCTGGTGTGGCCCAAATTGACCAGGAAATATATAAATGTTTGGTGATGCTGAGCACCAACAGAAAATCCTGCGTTGTATTAGGAAACGCATTCCCCATAGTCCAGGAGAAGTGATCCTTCCCCTCTGTTCAGACCTGGTGAGACACAACTGAATTTCTGGCTCCAGTGCTGGGCTCTCCAGTACAAGAGAGAGCTGGATATCTGGGAATGAGTCTAGCAAAGGGTCAAAAATCTGATTAAGGGACTGGACCACCTGTCACATGAGGAGAAGCTGAGAGAACTGGAATTGTTCAGCTTAGGGATAAGAAGGCTCAAGGGGATTTTATCAATGTGTATAAATACCTGATGGTAGGAACTGAAGAAGCAGCAGCCACATTCGTTTCAGTAGTGCCCATGACAAGACAAGAGGCAATCAGAACAAATTGAATCACATTAAATTCCACCTGAACACAAGAATTATTTTCTTTTTTGCTGTGACAACAGTCATATATTGAAATAGTTTGCCCAGAGATGTGGAGTCTCCATCCCTGGAGATATTCAGAACCCAAGTGGACACGGCCCTGGGCAACTTGCTCTAGCTGAAAACTTGAGCAGGAGGCTTGGATTAAGTTATCTCAACAAGTCCCTTCCAAACCCAGTGATTCTTCCGCAACATGTGAACTTTATTTACATTAACTATTTACTTGTGGGTTTGTTTTTTTTTTAATTAAAAGAAAAATCTTTAGCTTCCATAAGCAGGAAATTAATTTTTATTTACCATTAGGCAGATAACTGCTCCTGCATTGAAATAATTTGATCACTGTTGTGTTTTCCAGGACAGTTAAAAAAATATTGTCAAGGGAGATGCCTTGCACTATAACTACAAAAGAGCAATGTAGCTATTCTTTCAAAAATTTCATGAACTGGAAAAAAAATGAGACAGTACTAGAAATCTTTAAATTGAAATTGTTAAAGAATTGCCACATCTTCCTGCACGATCTCCTCAAACTGTTATTTTCTTCCCTGAGCTGTTGTATCTGCAGTGTATTTATGTTACTTTGACCTTGGTTAATGACTGCAGCATTTTTTATTTTCTAGAAAACATGAAGTCATTATTCAATTCTCTAAGTAGTTTTGTTGTTGCTGTTCCTTATTTTAAATGAACATAATGAATAATAACTTCACATAAACCAAGGTTTGGATCATCAGCCTGAGAATCAGCAATGCTAGTGTTAAAAATTGGCACTCACACTCTACACTAAGGCACAGAAAGCTTTCTCTCATAAACTATGCTCAAACATAAAATATGGTGTTACATTTGCACTTCCATGAAAAATCCCTGTGGTCCTTCCTGAATCAATTGTATCCTCCCCTGAACACGCAGTAGCAGACAAAAATGCTATTATAAGAGGATATACATCCCAAATGACAAATACATATAAATAGTACTCTATTTAGCCATTTTATTGAGTGATTAATGAAGATTTAGTTGGATAGATAAAAATAATAATCTCTGGTATTTTGCATGGAAAACCATTCAAGATTATTAATGTTACAGTATTTCACAATTATTTTGTCAATTCTGAGCAAAATTTAAATTCCTATGAACGATATTGAACTGCGATATTAGCAACAATGGCAGGTTTTGTTGAATATTGCCTGTGACACATAAAAGCTTTTGTTAGTCAGTAGAGAAGTTGATAGCAAGATTTTAAGTTAATTGAATTAACATCATGTAGGAAAAAATATCTTTGGGCAAACTAAGTGGAATAATACTAACTCCAATTTTAAGTGTGTACACATGAAAGAAAGATATTGCCATATTGTTTCAAATTAGCTTCCTTTGTGGTTCTACATGATTTTTTCTATAATGTCAGTCACTCCTATTTTTGAAGATACTGAAATGAAAGTTACAAAATGCTATTAAAATAGCCTACCTGTGAGGAAAATGTTTTTCATTCCCTCATTAGTTTAAGAAGCACTGATAATTTTATGTTACAAAATTCTTTTTAGTTCTTATTTATGGGGTTTTTTTTCCATTTTTGTCATAACGTGGTATCACAGATAAAATGCTAAAGACATAGAAGGTTCTGGCAAACACTGCATAAATCTCTAAAATAATTGCCACAACTAATCAGTGTTGCCAAGACTTTCATCCCCATCGTGGAGGTGTCTACTTAATTTATTGTAGGTCATTTGTAAACCATAGTGATCTATGAAGACAAAGCTAGGCCTAAAAGCAGTTATTTTCATGGAAAGTGAATTTTTCCCCTGTTCCATTAATGTCAGAAGTCATTTCTTGTAACCATTTCCCCACCCTGAAAAGAGAAATACATTCTCCTCTCATGACAGGAGACAACGACCACTCCGTGTTGAAGATATTACCTCCAAATTCTAAGCCTCTGTTCTTGACCCAAACAAATGATTCAAATCAATAGAGACTACAGTCATCCAGCCACCTAGAGGACTTCAATAGTTTTCATCATGGACTGGAAATCCTAAACATCAATACTGAAGTCAAATTCACCAAACACATTGATGATTGGGTCATATACAGAGCTTGGAGAAAACTGATCAGAGCACCCAAAGACAATTAAGCAGATCTCATTGGCTTTTTTTTTTTTTGGCTTTGGATTATTTCCCAGATGGAAGTTGAAGTGAAATTAAGACTATCCATTATATTAATAATAATTATAGCAAATCATGGAAATTATGTAATTAGAACCGCAACATGTGAATATGTGAGTACACATACTAGTAATATTTGACTGAAAACCACAGAGGATGAATATGTCCCTATTTTGAAAGTACAGTTCCCTCTTGCTGCAGCTGGAGATGAAGGTTAGAACAAGAAGGCATCAAATTCTGCCTTGTTCAAAACTCAGATATCTCCTTATACATTTGCAAGGATATTAGGAAAAAAATAGAGATAAGCAAAAAACCAGAATGAGAACAAATATCTTGCTACTTTATAGTATGAAAGCCTTTTTTCCTTTATTTTATCCCAGTGTATAAACAGGATACTTTAGAAAAATGAGTATGTCCAGTGATTAATCATCAGAATACATTTCAGGAAGCCGTTCTCCTAGCAAAAATATTTAAGCTTTAAGGAAGTCCTGCTGATGTTATGTACCAGAGATTTTTTACACATAGAATAATATCTTTAAAAAAAAAAAAAGCAGAAAATGCTGAAATATTGAATCCACTCAATGCCCCAGATAGAGACCTTTTGAGATGTGTATCTATTTTCAGAAAATGATAGAAAGAGATGGAATTCAGCAGATGCTTAAATCCTGAAAAGACATCACGAATGGTACTTTTTCTTCAGCAATGCTCCAATGGTATATATCAGTTTGACAGTGAAAGGCCACTCTAATTCCCTCTGTAATAACCTAGGGAATGACACTTGCTCAGAATGTCAAGTTCTGGAAACTTGCTGTTAATTACAATGCTTGCCATGATATTTTCAATTCTATCAGCATTGGTAGGAGTTTTTGTCTGTTTCTCTGTCATACAGTAAGCACTGAAAACTGACCCTCTGGTTTATGCTCTGCCCCAGCACACACAACTCACACCTTTAAAGTGACCTTTATGTTCACTAGCAGGTGTAAGATTATATAAATTATGACTCCCAGTGTATTATCAATCAAAAAGCTACTTGTCAAGCTGCTTTTTTGCTAACAACAAAAAAATCAAATCTATCCTCAGAGGCTATAATCCTGTATAGGCGAATAAAATACCATGGGGTCTGTTCTCCTCTCAGTGCACATACGTAAATCTCATTCCTACTAACATTAATGGGGAGTTACATGCATGCATCAGGAGAAGAATAAATCTGCAGCAAAGCATGCAGGAAACCATTCAGTGTGAAATGTTTTAAGGAGACAGACAGGGGAAAACACCGCATGGAAACAGCTTATAATGCATTCATTCAGTTTTACTTACAACTCTTGATGAACTTTTCAGACTGAATGCTGTACATTTGTGTCATATGGATTTAGAATGCTTGATAAATTATATTAGCAAGTACGTATTAACTGTAGCATGATTCAGGTGGGATTCCTGTCTCTAGGTCCTGCATTGCAAATTAATGGTTACACAGTCCAAAAAGCTTTTAAAGAATTCATGTTGAATGTTTTCAGGTTTCAGTTTTAACATGTTCATCAGTATTTTAAAACTATTAAGGTCTTACAGTCTCTCCTAAATGTTTCTAAGTCTTTATTTAAGCAAAACCAAGGAAATATATACGTCTGCTTCCTCAAATATGTATTATTCCAAACAGGGCAATCAGCACAGAATAGAATGATTAGATGCTGCACTTTGTAACCTCAGGCACATACATTCTCTGCCTCTCCAAGTTAAATGTGGGGTACATGGGCTTTGTACAGTCATATCTTATTAGGAATATTATGAGAAGGAGACTTTGTCTGGACTGTTGTAAAATGTTAATCAATCCTGATGGCGGGAGAAAAAGTAGCTGTCCATAAATGTATCAATGCAACTTCCTTACACACATCCAGGTTGAAAATCTGGCTTTCTGTAATCACAGTGCCTGAATGGACATTGTGTCATCTAACTGTCCTTGTCTTTAACAAAGAACTTAGTAGACACAGGACTTTAATAATATATGTGTCCATATATGTGTGTATTCATATAGCACATATATATAGCATATAGCATAAATATGGAAAGTTGTGAAAATCGTGTCAGAAACAATCTAAGATGCCATTCTGTCACAAAAGTGAATGGCAAAATAAATGCTAGAAATGCATGATAATTGCAAGTAAAGTAGGAAATTGTCCAAAGAGTACAAATACTGTCAGAAATAAATTTGGTTTCTTTTCTTTCCCATCCAATTAAATTCAGTTGGATTTAGGAGATTATGAATTGTTAAGTAACTGAAGAAATAATGCCATTTGAAACATTTTTTTTGGCAAATTTAAATAAATTCATATGTTCTCACGTTGTGGTTTTTAGTTTGATTGGGTTTTGTTGGATTTTTTTTTTTTCATCCAAAAGAATGTAATCCTCTGTGAAAAGGATGAGCAGAAATTTCAGTTTAAAGGCATAATTTTCACATGCTGACAGATGTATCAACCTATAATTTAAACCCTACTTACTCTGCATTAGAAATATAGATCTAAAATATTTACTAAACCAGTTAGGGCAGTGAGATAATGGAAGGGGTATGGTAGCACTCAAATAAATAAACTGCAGTAGCATCTGCTATAGACCCTGAAGGCTTGACGAGAGCAAGTATGAAATATTCCTGGACCAACTATCATAGAGCTTGAAATCTCCAGGCGCTGTACTCATGGGAAACTTTTGCTGTGCAGCCATCTGGTGGGTGACAAGTACATCCAGCCATGAATCACCAAAGACATTCCTGAGTTAGATTTGTAGAGGACAGTGCCTGACATGATTCAGGCAGAAGGGTTATCCAGAAATCAGAGCCTTTGTCATTAAGGAAGTGTTGATAGAAAAGAGTATGAAAATAGTATTTGTTCAGATACTTGGATGTAAACTAAGTGGTCTATGAAATGCCTTGCAAAAAAACGGGTAGTATAAGTGAAGAATAATGGAGAATTCAGAATACTGGAGAACTAAAGAACAGTCAAAATCTTTGGCCTACTCATTTTCATTTGCATTTTGCTGATGATTTGAGTAAAATCAGATTTTTATTTATATTGAGATAATGGCAATGAGAAGTAGTTGAATATGTCTGTAGAGGAGAAACTGACATATAGAAGTACTAAGATTAAATTACAAGAAAGTATTATTCTAATAACAAGGGAAAATGAAAGAAACTATAAAAGGCCAGAGTAGCTTTACAATAAAATTCTTAAAGGTTAAAAGGATCCAGACAGCAATAAATGTAATAAAAAAAAAAATCAGAGTGTAACATTTTTTTGCAACTCTCTACAATCTCTATGATTTAAAGACCCCCCCCCCCCCCGAGACCTTTCTGTAGTCTGATTTTGCTATCTTTATTTCTTATCTAGAAGGACATAAATAAAAAAAATCAGGTAATAAAATATACAAGGATTGCAGAATTTGTAGATAAATAAGGCTTTACAAATAATTTTTTAATAAACAGGAGATTATTCCACAAGTGTAAAAATATTCCATATTTCACAGCTGTAGAACAAAAGGCTCAGGGACTGAAATGAATTCCCTGAAAGTCCTAATGCTTCTGACAACTCCAGCTGAGGCATCCCAGTCAGCCTTACGTGCTGGACAAATGACTATGTGATATTTCTCATGTAGCAAAGTTTTGCCCATGTTCATGTCTGGGCAAACACTCGTAGGACTTTCAAGTCACAAAGGAGGTCACATGCTGAGTTTAAGTTGTTATCCAAACTCCTCTCATTTATGCTTTAGGTACCTCAGCCTTTTATTGAAATATAGCCCCAGGAGATCACAGCAACTTCTTGTTTGGCATACCGGTGGAATAGATGGCTTAGCACACATTCTCTTTTCCTCGTGTCAATTGTTTTCCTCTCAGAAAGAAGTTCTTATAAACTCTTGTCATTATTAGCATAGAAACTATTTCATAGCACCAGTACTACATAGCTATCAGCATAAGATGCAAACGTGAATGCAGAGCAGTGTAATTCCTTTTTAAGTAAAGACTAGAAATTCCAATGTATTGCACATCCAAAACCTGTGATTTGTCTGTGGTGAGATTTTTTAAAACAATTATCTTACGTAGGGCCTTTGAAAATCTCACATCTATCCCCTTCTCTAACATGTCATTGAGCTATGGGAAAGTTGGTTAGGATGAGAAAGCTTTTTTTTGATCTTTCAAAACATTTTTTTTGAAAACTTTTTCCTTTCTGCTGCCTAATTCAGGGAATACTTCCACAAAAGATTTTTACTCAGTTGAATAATTTCATTTTCTTGGGATTAGGCTCATGAATAATATTCCCCCTGTGTGAAGATACTTAATCTACTTATATACTATATAATTTATGTTTTAGATTTAATATCCCAAGCTCACCCAATTTCTCCATGAAGGTAAACCCTGATAATCCCAGATACTGTATTTTTTTAATTGAGTAGAGGCCACTTAAAATAGAACTTCTAATTTAGATTTAATAACTCTATAAAAGATAAATCTAGTTGCCATGTAATAAACAGTAATTAATTAGTTAATATCAATTAAATACTAAAAATATTAATTTACATTTAACATCTAACTACTGTAATTTGCTATAGCTATCTTATTAAATGCTAATTAAATTCCTAAACATTCTTACAAGTTTAATGCATTAATAATAGGAACGTAAGTACACATTTACTGTATCTGCAGTTCTCAGTTCATTACATGGCAACTAGATTTATCTCTTTTACACTAATTAAATATACTAAGCAAACCTCAGTAACTTTTCTTAACACATACCATAACTGTTTTATTAATTTCAAATTAAATGCCCGTTTAAGATTTTTAATCTACAGTTGCCCTAAACAGTTTCCTGCTAACAGAGCAAAGGTCATACTGATGTTATAACTAAACCATGACACTTCTAGATGTTGGTTATAGGAGAAGCGAGGTTTTGTTTTCTGCTCTTAGTTTAAGCATAATGACTTTTTACTAATTCTCTTTTCTTCTTCCCAGAAAGGACTTGTCTTTCCTTTCTCACTCTGCCCCATGTCAGCATAATCGTATTTCCTCTTTCCTTCCTAGATTCTCTGCAGTTTTTCTACCTGTAATAGCTAATAGTCCACCTTGGTTATTGTTTTAATAGTCTTGAAATAAAAGGAAAATTCTTTCCACATGTACAGCTATCATTGTGTTATTTGAAATATCTCTGATATTTACCAAACCATATTAATCTCCAGCAAAACCACTCAGCATCATGGAAGGTTTAAGCAAATGATCATATAAACACCTGTAAGCAAAGAAATTCTGGTCAGAATGTCAGTCAGGCCTCTATGAACATGTCAGAGTAACATCCATAATAGGATTTCTTTGGGAAATGGAAGGAAAAACTGCAGTCACATGTATCAAATTATTTAGAATCATGGTTCTTTTCACATACGATGGAGGCTGTCATAAAGACAGGAGGCTGCTGTGCAGCAAGAAAAGCACATTAGCTATTAACCTTCCCCCAGCCGATCAACTTTGTTTTGCAATCTTTCCTCAGAACCATTAGAATACCCTGAAGAAATAACTTTCCAATTAAAAAGGATCTCAGAGAACAAAGCCATTTTATCTCTGACTCCTGGTGTTCTTTATTCCAATAATTTAAATTGGAATTGATTTTTCAATTTAGCCGTTGACTTGCTATGGACACACAGCTGAAAAGGCCGAATGGAATTGCATGGCTGAAATATTTGTCTTTGTGATGCACTCCTCATAAATTCACGGGAGCCTGCTTTTTTTTTTTTTAATGCATTTTCTTTTTGCTGCTACTGCTTTAGACAACAGCTTTTTAGCTCAGCATGAGCAAACTGAGAAAACACGTCCAGTATGACCTCGAGGGCCTCATACTCAGTTCTTCATAGATCTATTTAATTGCTACATCCCTGAGAAAAATGAATAGATCCAGTGTAGTCAAAGTGATAGCTGTTTTTTAAAGCCTGAAAATGTGTTCTACAATTTTGGTGTATATTTCTGGTTTTGTTTCTTTAAAATAATAATTTTTAAAAGTGAACAAACTAATAAAATAATAATTTTTAAAAGTAAACACCTATAGTCAGTAAATTTCACTGTGTTCAGTACAAATGTGGAATTACATAAACAGCTTAGGTATATTTTCTCATTGTTATAGTGGCAGACTCACTTAACACAGTAATTGATTTACCTATGGAACAGTTTTGAATTAAGCACTCAAGTTATTAAGGAGCCTTTTAAAAAATTGAGGTCCAGTTGTGCCTGTAGTTCAGCTCAATGTTAGTGCAACCCAGCACTGCCATAACTAGGGAGAGAGTTGTATCAGTTTGACTGAGGCCAGAGATGGGTCCTAACACTCAGAATTTTGTAATGTCAGCATCTTAGCTTCTCAGCGCTTTGTGAGTAACTTTTTTCTTGACAAACGCATCTGAACATCTGATGCTGAAAGTAGAAAGCAGAGCTGGAGCAGGAAAAGAAAGAGACAGCAAACTTCTTTTCCAGTTAACTAGTAATATTCATTTATTATGGGGGGGAGGGTTGTGCTCATAAAGAATAATGAGACATGATTGGTAGTTATAATTTTATCTTTGTGATCTTCCATTCTTGGGTTTTTCTTTTTTCTTTTTTTTTCCCTGCAAGAAAAGCATCAAACTTACCAATATTTGAAAGGAGCTAGTCAAAATGTTATTCTTGGACACTGCTGCAGTCATTTTACTGCAGTTTTAGATGGGAAATTAACTACAGATATTTTACTGCTGGTAAACAATGCAGAAGAAAACACAGTAAAAGAGGAAGAGTATCATATTCCCCTTTTAATAGATACAGAGAAAAAAATCAGAAAAAAAGATATTGGTATTGCTGAAATTTTTAGAGCCAATATGTCTAAACCTCTGTCCAGTCAGCTAAATACTTCAAAAAATCAACTTTTGTTAATTTTAGAAAAAGTTGTTTTCACAATATATGTCCCATTTTCTGTGGTACATTTGTACTGTTAAGTGAAAGAAGACCATAATCACAGCAGCACAGAATATTCTGAGTTGGAAGGGACCCACGAGGATCATTGAGTCCAACTCCTGGCCTTGCACAGACATCCCCAAAATGCCTGAGAGTATTGTGCAAACACATCTTGGGCTCTGTCAGGCTGGTTCTGTGACCACTTCCCTAGGGAACTTGTTCCAGTGCCCAACCATCCTCTGGAACTTTTTCTGCTCCAGTTAGGTTTCTTCTAGGTGTACTTTAAGATAAACCTGCTCTTAGAAGATTAGATAGAGCAGTGTGTATGCGAGAAAGTGTGAGTTGCTGGGATCTAGGTCAAGACTGGCCCTGACCCTTTCTTCCCTTTCTTTTCTCTGTTTGTCAATGACCTGTACCTCTGTGACAGGATGTCTCCACTTGATTTTGAAAATTCTTAATCAAAATAACCAATGGGATGGCTACCGGAACATGATTAAACTTTTGAAGGAAACTATGTAGAAATTGTAAGGACTGTGTTACCTGTTGAATATTAAAATATCATTAAAACACTCTTTGGAAATATATGAAATAGTGAAGATGAGAAAAGGAGGAAAAATACATAAGGGAATGGGCAATGCTGTTATCAAAACCCATTATTGCTAAACTCTCAACAAGTAGTAAAGGAACAAAACTGAGCTGGGTTTTTAGTGACATTTTTAATCATCAGAGGTGAAAGACATCTTGGTTCTGTTCCAACATCAAAAATGTATAAGCATTTTAACTACATTTAAAATAGATTTTGATAAGTTTATAAATTGAACTGTGTATAACAGTCTCTTGCAATAATATTATCTTGGAGTCAGAAGTTCATTCTAGTTCTGTATCATCTCTTTCAGCTTATTTTTTATATATATTATGGGTCATGGGAATATTTGACTTTTTCCTTGTTCCTTGATCCAGTTGTATTCCAAATACATTTGATGATACCCAGGTACATGCTAGATTTTCCCCATCCCTGTCAAGTTTTGCTTTTCATGAAAAGCAATCCCAGCTTCACAAACCAGACTGAAACAGAAGGACAGTCTTATTGGTCTGGTTGACTGACAGGATGACCACGACTGCAAATGTTTTATAGCTTGCATTTGTCAGCAGAAGTGAGTGCAGACTCAAGAGTCTTTCAAAAGAAGTTTGGATGTCAAAAATAGCATCCAAATTCCCTCAATTACTGGAAAAAATAAAAATGGAAATGGATTTCCACACACATAAATACTTGCATAGACACACAGAAGCATATATTCTCTTATATCTTAAAATACTTCCTTTCCATGTGGTCTGCTGCAGGTCATCTGTATAACAAAATGGCAAAACAAATGACAAGAAACTATTTTGAATTTATTCTAGCAAAAACCAAGAGCAAAAAAACTGTCATTGTCCAACTGGGCCATTTCAGAACAAGTTTCGCTGCTGAACAGTGGTCTTCCTAAAGTATATTCAAAACTGATTTCTAGCCCTTACATACAGATGAAGGAAAAGACCATTTCAAGAGAGGGAAATGTTTTTGGTTTTTTTTAAATCTGAAAAAAGAGAATGAAAAAGCTGCTCATTCCATAAAAGACTGAAGTTCAAGTCTCCCTTCAGAAACACACATTGTCATTCATTGTATGTTGTGTTAAAAGCAGTCAATGTATTGGCAATATCAGTATTTCCATGTACAGGACAATGCATTGGAACTATTTCATATTTTATACTAGATTGAGAGCAGGTTTGATGCTTTTATTTTAGGGTCCTTTAAAATCCTCTATTAATTCTGTTAATGTTATTCATTTATTACAAAGGAAGTGAGTTAGAATGCTAATAAAAATCTCAAATGCATTTTTATTTCTTTTTCTTAGGATGGCACTGCCTGAGAGAACATCTTTGGTCAGTCAGTTCAAGGAACCCATTTTCTCCCTTCCTTGTTACAGCACCCTCTGCAAATTTTTTCTCTTTTTAAAAACTGTGGTAAGATTCTGAGAACCTGCGACTGATATGTTTGGGCAGGAACATTTCTTTCTTTTTCCCCTTTTCTCCTCCCTATTTTTCCTTCATGATCGCTATTTTCTTTTTGATTTCCTAAATACAAGAATCTAGATCTTAGTTGGGGGTTATTTTAAATATGCAGTTATTCAGCATTATGACTGAAGTATTAATAACTGCAAAAAATTCAGAATGGAGATTAAAACAACAACAAAAAATAATGATCTAAGTGTTTAATTGCAACTGAGCAGGTTGAAAACATTTATTTGTTATGCAAAATCATCCAAAAGTGTTTTCATCATATGCAGGTAGAAGAGACTATTCATTATATAAGTGCATATACAGAGCTCAGTGTCCCATACATCAGATTCCAGCCTGACACATTATTTTAGACAAATGAAGTTTCATTGACTGAATATATGAACTAAACCTTTGACACTGTACATAGTTTGGAAAATGATCTTTCCCAAATTATTGCTTTTATGGATGTCAGACACTTGGCCATATTCATTTCCAAGTATGCCAATGGTAATGAGTAAATGATGCAACAAGTCCCACGTTTATATGGTCTATTTTGTTCTCTAACATCAATAAAAAACCCTAATCTAGAAATCATTGCATTTCTATTAATTAGTATAATCACATTTCTGTAGGAAATGAAACCAAAATAAAAGCAGAAAAAAACCCCAATGAAACCTACCCTCAACAAATACTGCATAGGCATCATGCTATTCCACACAAATATCTTGGATACACTTGCATACCTCAAACATCACCTATCTTTAGATACTCTCACTGTTTAAAATGATTTACCCTTGTCCTATCATTATATGCCTTTGTAAAATGTCCTTCTTTGTCTTTCTTGTAGACTCTCTTTAGATTCTGGAAGGCAACAGTTAGGTCATCCCAAATCCTTTCCTTCTCCTAAACAATCCCGATTCTCTTAGCCTTTCCTCATATCCTCATATTCCTCTGATCATTTTGGTGGCCTCCTATGGATTTGTTTCAGGACAAAGATGTTCATCCTGTGCTGGGGACCCCAGAGCTGGATGCAGCACTGCAGGTGGGGTCTCACCAGAGCAGAGCAGAGCAGAGGGTCAGAGTCCCCTCCATTGCCCTGCCACCCACACTGCTTTGGATACAGCCCAGGACATGTTTGGCTTTCTGGGCTGTGAGTGCACAGTGCTGGGTCATGTCCAGCCTCATCCACCAGCAGCCCCAAGTCCTTCTTGGCAGGGCTGCTCTCCATCTGCTCATCCTCCAGCCTATGCTGATACTAGGGGTTGCTCCGACCCAGGTTCAGCACCTTGCTTTTGGTCTCATGAGATTCCCATGGGCCCACTTAACTTCTCCAGGTCCCTCTGGATGCTATATCATCCTTCAGCTGTGTCAACTACACCACTCAGTTTGGTGTCATCTGCAAATTTGCTGAGGCTGGCCTTGATCCCTTCATCTGTGTCATTAATGAAGATGCCAAATAAGACCGGTTCCAGTACAGATCCCTGAGGGACACCACACAGGGGATCTTATTGAGCGTTCTCCTTGAGGAGCTGGAATTATGCTTTCCTGAAGCTGAGGGGCCTAACTTTGCTTCTTACCTGACCCCTACCCCTTAGAACTGCAAACCCCAACAATGTATGATGAGGAGACATACTGGACAAATCTGGCTGGAATCATACACTAGGGCTGAACACACTAGGATTCTAACCCTGATCAAGATTTTAGTAGCAAATTATCTAATTGGGAAGTTTAGACTTGGATTTAGTCTGTCCTAATTTTTTCTGGAACTTCATTGATTCAGACGGCAGCAGTCTTTTGTATAATTGTCATGTGATATGTGAAATTTCACTGAATTTCCATTTCAAATGTATTTTTGTTAGACATATTGAGCTTTAGGACCAGTGAAAGAAAGCATGTGTGCATAACATTCATTGTGGTATGAACAAGCAGATGATGCTGCTGTGTTTATTAGATTACTTAAGATTGAGGAAACACTTTTTTATTGTGAGAGTGACATTCAAAAGCCATCTGGACATGGCCCAGGGCAACAGGCTCTAGGTGGCCCTATTTAAGCAGGGGTCTTGAACCAGATAACCTTTAGTACTCCTTCAACTGTTCTGTGATCCTGTGATTCTTTCTTTACACATAGCACCAGAATATGTGTACAATTGTTTCCATGTGCTCCAGAAAGTGCTATCTATTGCATAATTCAAATTCTTACTAAGAAATTTTAGTACATAATGATATCTGTAATTGAGTTTAGCAGAAACTTTCTGAATTCTCCATGCACACAACAAATTACTCATTATTTTTTGCCCTTGAAGATTTTTATAGCTGCTACTCTGTCGGCTAACACATTTATTCATCCTTTTAAAATGCTTTTTCTAATGCTTAGATATATTTATTTATAAATTGTTTCTGAATGTGAAAGTTAATCTAATCTTCTAGTAATTTGCTATGGCAAATCACTTAGTAGCCCAGGTGACTTTTATTTTCTAAAAGGATTCCTTTTTTTATATTTATGTGGTGGGCTTCTTTTGCAGTGCCTAATTGGATCACAGTGTTTTACAAAAATTTTCACTACAGAATGTTTTTTAGTGGATCAAAAAACTGTGTGTGGGGAGTGTGTGAGTATGTGGGCAGAAGGGTTTCAAAAGTGTATTATTTGAAATGAATTACCAATTGACTGCACTAAATATAGGAAGGTTTTCAGTGTTTTTCACTTACAATCATTTCTCAAAATGTATTAAACTTATTAAACAAAATTAATTGATTCATTAAGTTACCTTGCACCCCCCAAAAAATTAAGACAAAGAGAAAATGAAAATAAAGGGAATTTCATCAACAAGTTAAAAAATTATAATCTTGCAGTACATAGGAATTTCAGAGATCATTTGGTCTTGAAGTTGCTGAGGTCTTTTGATTTTTATCTAATCTGCTGAAAGAGGACTAGGGAAAAGCTGATTACGAACATGACTATCCTCCTTGCCACTATTTTGGATGCACCATCTAGACATGTTACAGATGGAAAGAGTTTTCAGCAGTGTGTATGTGAACCAGTCTGCACAAAATGGTCCTGTGGTCAATGATCACCCTCTTTTAGTTAGCAAAATCAATGAATTTAGCTCATCTCTTTGTGCAAAGAGAGGCAATATCATTTTATTTGCTACATAAAATGTAGCCCAAGGGTTCCACTGTGGTTTCGTACTTATCAAGCCTGAGTTTACTCTTTGAAGAATGTAAAGAAAAGGTGACATCTATGCTACCAAATAATATGCAAGAGAGATTATTCTGGCTGGATTGTCAGAGGTGTCCCAAGGTTTTGGTGATGTTTATGTGCAGAAATATCATTTATACCAAGGAACCGGAAATCTGAGTCCTAAGTGGCTTCATTTCTAACAATTAGCCATATCTGAAACAAATAATTTTTGACCACAAATCTTTTATTTTTCCTATTTTATTTATTAGCATACACAAAGACTCATCCTCTGATACCCCAATTACTTCTTTTTTTAGACTCCAGATTGGTCCAAAGGGAAAGAATGTAGGAAGGTTGAGGGAAGATGAAGACACTTTTCCTGAAATTAAAGCCTGGTTAGACATGGGTGATCTCCAAGAGGGAACTACTAAATACAATTTTTTATCATGTTATCCTGTTTGGTGGATCAGAATGAATGACAGCAGTAACAGATCTTCCCACTGTACTGAGAAAAGCAAGCTGCATAATGGCTTTAAAATTGTTTTAGAATACACTACAATAGCAAGCCAAGTTTGTTTGCTTTTTTTCACGCAGTGCATTCAAAGCACTGGGGTTATTGTTAGGAAAGAATTATTGTCTCACTATTTTTTATGTCAATGAGAGACGATCTTTTAGAGAAGTGCAAGAAGTAATCTGTTGATAGCTATAAAATCATATTGTTAGACTGGGGTTAACACAGTATTTTTTCAGCTGAGGTAGACGTAGGTAGAAGAAACTGAATCTATTAAACTCAGTGAATTTTTAAAACCAGACTTGTGCACACATTCTGTCTGATGTAGTTGTGTATTTGGTAGCGTGAGGCATAATAATTCTATGTCATTCTGTTGTTCAACTAATCTCATTATGAAGTCGAAACTAGAACATTGAACCATAATATTTGTGTGGAAGAGAAAAACTACTTTCATAGTTTGTGGGGGAAAATGATTAGTTTTCTGATGCTGATAGAAAATGTAAGAAATACTGTACTTATGTCTGGCACATCTAAACTCACAACATCTATTTACTTTGCTTTGTCAAAACATATGAAAAATCATTAAAGTGTTTTAATAAATGTCTGGTTTTCTTGCTCATTCATCTTATAAATATTAATTAGCCATGGATCAGGCAATTAAAGTTTAATCAATTTGCACTAATTAGCACCACATACTTGCATAAAAAGATAAAACCAGCTCCTGCATCTGGCTGTTATTTGCAGTTTTTGTCAAGTGCTGATGAGTTTCATCTTGAAGAGAAGATTAAGAAGAAAAGAGGAAAATAAGAAAGTAGTGTTAATTTTATTAAATCTTCAATCAAACCTTCTGTTCATAAGCTTTATGGGACAATACCAGGTAACATTTCACTTTACAAGAAAGTAGACATGATTGGGCAAAAATTTAACACTTTTCTGTGACCACACCCTTCCTAATTATAACTTGTAAGAAAAAAAAATAAGCTCTTCTGTGCAAAAGCCCAGGTTCTATCTTACAACAAAATAAGTTTGTAATCATATACCTGGAGCTGAATGCCCTAAACATTCATAAGGAAAGTAAATCCAAATTTTCATCTAAAAATATTTTCAGTTCTCACATGTGTGTGGAAATACACCCCACAAAATATAACCTTAAATTCACTTAGAATTTTGATGCTTTTAGAGATGGTTTTCAGAATTTAAATTATCCCCCTTTCCAGTGGAATGATAAAACTTCAAAGATCACCTTCCAGTATTTTGCTAGAGGTTTGACCATAGGACAGAAGATTTTAGCCTAGCTCAAATGGCACAGAAATAAGATGATAGACACATTTCCAGAAATGTGTCAGGCACCTGTAGTGAAAAGGGGATAAAAGAACTTCCTGCCCACCAGGAAAGACAATTATTTGCTAATACTTCTTGCAGTTATTAATGTTTGGTGTTTGGGTTACAATATTTTTTGTCTAAATTATCTATTCAGCAAAACAAACGTACAAGGAAGGTAACAAAATTAAAACACGAGCGTGCGCACACACACACACGCACACTCCCAATGTTTCTTTTCATTCAAGAGGCCTGTTCAGGTGTTTCACTTTCACTGGAAAACAGTAGGGTAAATCTTATTCTAGAAAGTCCTAATCTACATTTGGGTATTATAAAAGTATCGGATCTTGTTAAGAAGCTGATGGTATTCTTTAATATCACACTTTCACGTATTTTAAAAAAAATGCACTCTGGCTGTAAGGCCAAACCACTTACATGGTGGCCCTCGAACAGAGAAGAATTCAGACCTTCCACACATCAGTTAGTTACTCCTAGTTTGAATCCAAAGGAGAACAGTGTGCCTAAATGGATAGCTAGATAACAGCTATTTAAGTGCTGTTAAATAAAAATTGAAAGCTGCATGTTTTGCTTATTGCAGATTTGTCTAAGTCACAGTTCTGTGCCCCTGCTAGCCATAGCTTAACATCATTAACCTTGTGGTTGTCTACTAAAGAAACACTTGAAAATCAGCATTCTGAGTCTCTGTTTTTTACATATTTAAATGCCATGAAGAAACAGTCAAAGTTTTTATAATACAATTCTGGTTTTGGCTTCTGAATTTGGCTGAATGAATTAGACTGCCAATCTACCAAACAGGTATTATTGACTACTTCTATATGACTATTTTCAGCTTTAATAACAGGAGAAAACAAAGCATTCCTTACAGCCTGTTTATGTAACTGAAAATGTTTATAGGGAATGAAACGTATTTTATCACCAATGGAAATTTACCTTAAACTCTGCAGGTAAAGCAAAGCTTTTATAAGCAATTTAACAGTAAAAAATCCCCCCAAAAAACCAAACCAACACACCAACCAACCCATAGCATGAATCATAAAGAAGCTATGCACCATTTACAAAGGGATTTTCATGTAGTTTATGCAAGAGAAGACTTGCGAATGGTTATTGATATTTTTCAAATGAAGTAGGTATGAACCATTAAACTCCTCATTCCATAGTGTACAAGCCATTGCTCTGCTAAACACTCTTTTACTAGATAGGCTATAAACAGAGCACAGGCACTTGAAAAAGTGTCATCTTTCAATGTTTGTTTAAAGATCTGACACATATGACACACAAAACCACCTGGTAGCTGAAAGTTCAAACTGCTGATTGTTGTTACAGAATCTTCATAATAGGATATTGTGCAGAAGATCTATTGTTTTAGAGCACAGAAAGACTGGTTTAGACATGTTCTCTAAGCACTTTCCTTAATTGGGGCACTGAAACAAAAAAATCATTAGTAGAACAAATTCCTGCAGATGAATAATTTTGGCTGAGTGGTTTCCCCTATGATGTACCATATGTATATATACATTGAACAATGCCTTTCACTGAAACTAGAAAACTAAGCTCAGTGGAATAGACTACAGTAAACTTTAGCAGGCTTAGGAAGAAGACAAGAGCTATAGTGTATTTGAAATTAATACATGGACCGGTGAGCAGTGTAGATATATTTACTAAGATATATTTACTAAGATATTAGACAACTCCAGCGTTTCTTAACATTCAGTGTCCAAGGAGTAACCTGCAGCTCCTAATTAAGAATAGCCAGACCTTGTTTTACTGTTTTCACACTGAATCTTTGTGAGTAATGCAGAGGTATTAAGGCAAACATCTGAAACCATCCTCATCTTGTACTCTCATTGTCCTTTGCACTCTTGAAAGACAAAGGTCTCCTTTATATTGTCTTTTTCATAGTCTGGTTGGATAGGACATAAATAGAGGTCAGCATATTAAAGCTCAACTCAACATATATTCCAAACCTGAATCTTCATACAAATATGGCTTTATATAACATTTACAAGGAAACCCTCAAAAACTGTGCTCATAGTTGATACGTAGTCTTTTTCAAACATTTTGAAGACCTGTCTTTTTTCATTTTTTTTGCTTTCTGAACTGCTGCTGTGCAATTGCAAGACTCATATAAAAATTATATTAAAAAAAAAATTGCTTCAAGGTGGAGCATTCTTTAAATACCTGTTGCTTTCATAACTTTTGCAACACAAAGATTTGAATTTATAAAATGAAATTTGATCCCATTGGTTCAGCTGCATTAAAAAATTTAGCACATTTCAAAGACTGTAGTAGTAGTTTCTCTACTCTTGTAGCACTGGCAGACACCATTATGAGTTCTGACTGTGAGGGAATAGAAATCTAAGAGAGAGAAACTGAATTAAAGTCTTAAGACACCTACAATGAAATGTCATGACTGGGGAGCCCAGCATTTCAAGGCAATGTTAAGCATGAAGGTGTGGTCATGCACTGACTTTATATAGCTCTGTGCAGCTGATCCTTATGTCCAAAGTAAGGGAAGCGTTGTTGAGTTCCTAGCATTGAGAGCCTCTCAAATACTACTGCTGTGGTATAGCCATGGACAACAAGGCTTGAAAATTGCTGTCATGCTTTTGATTTTTTTCACAAATATGTTTTCACAAATATATTTTTCACAAATATATACATTTATATAGTATGCATTCATTTCAGAAATATTGGTTTGGGTCCCCTGTGCTGCCGGCCACTTGTGTAAGTAAGAGAGCACGTACCTAGAGATCCATGAGTCTTGTCTGTTGAACACATTTTTCTGTGGCTTGCATCAATTTGACTTTATAGCATGTTGTTCAATTTTCTGGTGAAGAGTCTGTGGGAAAAACTAGAACAACACTTGTGGAAGGTGTTTATGGTTGACTAAGAGTTAGTGGAAAAAAGATTTTTTTGAAAGGGTATTTTCAGAAGTGTTTTACTGGCTAAAGCTATTAAGGTGAAGCGTTGTTTAACTCATATCAAGGACATCAGCGAGAAGTTATAGGGTGTCCTTTTAGGGTTTTGAAAATCAGAAGTGGAGAAAGTAATGAACAATACTTATGTTTTGCATGCATTTCTTATCTGACAATTTTAATCAAGTCCTTTTGGATCTCTATTGTCACAGCAATTTAAAGTCTGTGCCAATTTTTATCTTTCCCATCTTTTTCACACAGGCCCCAAAAAATATAAAATTATCATAACTTATCATAGTAAGAGCCTTCACCTACATCCAGGGACTTCCTTCTACTTTTCAGTGTTTTGGTTTTTTATTGGTTTTGGGGTGGCTTTTTGAGGCTTTGGAGTTTTTTCAGTGATTTTTTTAGGGTTGTTGTTTTTATTTTGTTTGGGGTTTTTTCTAGTTTAGTTTATTTTCCTGAGGTGGCTGTTTCTTTAAAATCACTACATTTTGCCTCAACTACCTTTTTCTGAGGTAACAGGTTAGAAATGTCAGATTATGAATCTCTTCCTGTCATTGGTGGTGTTACACACATAAGTAATTTCATTGACTTTGTTGTGAGTAACCACTACTTACTGCTGTGAAGGCAGCAGTTGCTATCTGCTACTACAGGACAAATGCTATGGATGATGTGCAGATAGATACCCGTCTAGTTTCTCTACCTTTGATCAAGATCAAAGTATGCTTTTTGAGATTGGTGCTGTGCTAGATTAGGCTGCCTTCTTTACTATTCCAATTTGCTGTTCTGTTTTTCTTTTGAGTGTATAAAAATTGAGTTGCTTTTGTATTGACAGGCATTGCACTGAGAATATCAATTTGAAATTTTGTTGTCATTTTAAGTCTGTGCGCATTTTTTGTAAAAGCACATAAAGATACAGTGATTTCCTACTTAATCTTGATATGTGCCTGGAGAAAGTGAAATGAGCACTCAGACAAATGAGTTCACTCTTGGAAGCCTTACTTCACTATCTGGGAGACAAGAAAGAATTGTGCCGCCTACTTTGAGTTAAGCACAGTAGGCAGTAAATATCCTGAGCTTCATCTGTTTTGCAACAACAGTGGGAGCTTGGAGTGGAAGGAAAAGAAAGTGGTGCACAGCATCTTTCTGCCACTTGCAGGAATGTGACTTCCAGAATCAATAACAGCCTTTGTCTGAAGATATATTATGAGGTGAAGTATTTTGTACTGTAGAAATTGAAGAGACTTATGGAAGATTCATTCAAACTGCATGTAATGGCACAGATAATCATGCATACCATCACTTCCATAGGTATTGGATGAACTTAATAATATATCTTCTAATTTCTCCAAAATCTAAATGTAACATGGTTGGTGTTTCAAGTATAAATTTTGCTCAGAAATCATTGTTCAGGGACTAATGAATACTTTGCTCCAAAGGACTTGCATTCTAAGGACGACAGATGGCTCAGCACAAAACAAAGAAGATGGTACAGAAAACAGCTAGAGGGTGCTCATTGTAGTTGGAATGTATTCATCCATTCTGGAATTGTGTGAGGGAAAGATATGAAGGAAGCTGCTAAGAATGACACTTGATTGAACAGATGGAGAAGAATAAAGTGTAGAGATAGAGTTTGGAGCCAAAGACTTATCATTATGACTGAATGAGAGTCATAGTCAACTTTAGTCTACATATCACAGGAGCTAAAATTGAGTTTTCTCAAGTATTTTATCTGAGCTTGCTTAAGTGTCATAACACTTTCATCTTTTGACTTTCATAGAGTGCCCCCCCCTCCTAATTACTTTCTCCTGCCACTTACCCACTGGAAAAGTATTCCACTAGGCACAGAGGTGCTTTCATTGACAAAATCCAGAAATCCTCCAATGATGAGACATTTAGTAAAAATATCTTGATAAAAAAATCAGAATATGAACAGAAAAAAACCCCAGCAAGCTACTTTAGTTTTATGGTTGAGTTACAACTTGAATTAGATTACTACTTGACATTTACAGATTGGAACACAAAGTTTGCTTTTTAGAGTGAACCCGAATCCTTCAAGTATCCATGGGGATTTATTATACTTATTAAAGTGAGCCCTGTCCTATCTTTGCTTCATAACAGAAGGTATTGCAGCAATGGCTGTATTTGCGTGTGACAAGAAAAGAGCCTGTCACAAGGAATACAGCTTCTTTAGCAAATCTGAACTACTGTTCAAGGAATGCTAACACTGAGGTAGCATGAAGCTCAAACACAGCATAACTTTAAACTCAGTCTGCTTAAACCTTGTTGGACTTCCAATTCCAGTAGTACAGGAAGGAGAATACTGATGTGCCAAAGCCAAGAAAATACCTTTGTAGATAAATTAAGGTAAATTAATATGATTTAATTTTCCTACTAACGTAATATGATTTTGCCTTTAAATATGTACTATTAAGTAGCACAGGTGAAATTAACGTCTAATCTGGAATTTGTATGAGGCACTGCATGTAATACCAACAGATTGTCCAGAGAAGTTGTGGGATTTTTTTTCCAGATCTATCCGCATGATGCAAAATACCATCTGAGAAAAACAGATGGTCATGCCTCTTCAATCTTGCATTTCTATATATGAGCTTATAAAAATAAGATCTGTAGACAAATTAGCTAGAAATGTTTCCTATTTTATCTTGACCAGTGGATAAAATAAAGTCTCTAGAGTAAAACTTGTAGCAATAACCTAGGATTCCCTGTATCAAACTGAATATGTTAACTAGCAGACAGCTCTTTCTCTTCTTTCCCCTCTCCCTCCTCCCTCCCATGATATCCTGAAATCTTTTCTGCATAGTGACACAGCTTCAACAAGAGGGGTGGAATACATTTCCTTCCCTCCCACCTGCCCTCTCTCCCAAATGATTAGAGCACTTTTCAACAAAGTGGGAGATGTGGGTGTCCCTCCCTGCCTTATATACACTGAGAATACATTAAGTACGAAATTGCCTCCCAGGGGATGTGATGGAAATGCCACTTGTTCATTTTTAAACTGAATCTGAAAAAAGCTTTATAGGAAAAAATTCTGCTGTAGTGAGGGAGAGATTACATGACCTTCTTGAGAAAGATTTTATTTTCTAATTTCTAATATCTCTGGTACTGTGGTTTACTCCCTTCCAGTCTGTCAATTTTTTCATAGCATCGTGTTTTAGGAGATTTATTCAAAATGTGTGTGAGAAAACCAACTGATGATCTTCAAAGCAGACAGAATATAGCTTGGTTTCATCGGCTGTTTGAACCTGAATTACTGTAATGACTGTAGTGGAATTATTTTCTTTTAAATGAGCAAATCTGACACGGACTTCAAAGGGAAAGTAAATACATGTAATAAAGCTTCTATTTTCCTTTTTCTTTTCCTAAATGATTTATTTTATCCCCAGAAACACCAACAAATGTTCAAAGTTCTAGATATTTAAATAGGTACCAAGATGTCTGAAGCTGTAATCCTTGCTCTGCCAGTTCATTGAAAAATTGCTGACCTTATAAAAGCCTGTGTTCCTTTTCACATTGATAACAGCTTTTGCTTCATCAGTCCACAATATGTATTACAGAAGTGAATCCATGCAGGATCAACTAATTGCTTGTACATGCATTTAAATATAAGTACCCTAGAATTCTTGTCACATAACCATACATACATAATTTGATTTTAAGAAAGAATGAAAAAGTTTTGGTTCTCTTAAATTATTTTTGTGTTATGGACCTTGTTCTAACAATTACATTTTACCAGTTAGTGCTTTATGAAGCATGTTGGAATCTAACCAGCAACTAATATAAGAGCTCCAGTTTGCCCTCAGTACACAATCTTAAAGCCCATTAACATTTGTGAGAATTATATGTGCAATGTGCAGGGAGAACATAACCTTAAGCAAGTGAAAACTGAAGTTACTGTATATGTTTCATCCAAAAAATGCAGTCTAAATTTTTCACAGCAGTGTGTTATATCAATTGAAGTTTGTTAGACAGCAGGGAGAGTAATAAAAAGAGGGATAGTGTGAATAAGACGAAACAAAGAAATGAACAAAGCCCTTCTGCATTAACTAGGACATAATCTACAGATGTTTCTCAGTTGGTAGAAAACAGATTTCCACACAGCAGTTGCATATAATACAAATGTTTGCACAGAATCCAGCAGGACTAATATATAGAGCCATCTCTCAAGATTAGAAGCTTTATAAAAGAGTCACCAGCTGACTAGAAAGAACATGGCTGTCTGAAGTTGTCCAAATCTCCGAAGATTCAGGTGTAATTGAAGCAGAAATTCCTTTTAGCTGTGCCATCCCTGACTATTTCTATCTTTCCATTCAGAAATTTGGAAAAGATGGTGGACTAAGGAAAAATTCCAGGCAGTTGTGAAGTTCCAAGCCTAATATGTCAATCAAAACTGTTAAGGTGTGGGTGTGTTAAGCTCCACATATGAAGCCTTTATTTTCCTAGCTATGTCTTCCAGCTTAAAATTATCTTGGGACTTGACCAAACTAATTTTAACTTTGAAAATATAGGCAACTAGTTGAAACATAGAGGTCAGCAGGGAAAATATGAATGGTGAAACACAGAGCACCTATTTTGAATGACAGAATGTGAATTAAAAGGAAAGAACAAACTCTCATTTTTCAGATTTATACTTTCCCTAGTGATTTTGATCAAGTTAGGAGTTGGACTCAATGATCATTGCTGGTCCCTTCCAACTGTGGATATTCTATGGCTCTATGATACTCTGTTCTATAATTATAAGTTTCTTCATGTGAAAACATAATTTTGTAGGAAGTTTGGGGGTTTTTTGTTTGTTTGGGTTTTGTTATAACAAATAGTTTTGTATGCTAAGCAGTTGGAATAACCAAAATTTGTGATGCTGCTTTTCTGTTAGATTCCCCTAATCAAAGGTTCTAGTAAAGATAATATCTTCTGTCTTGAAACATTTTTAAAATACTTGGAAATAAATGAAATCCTGGATCTTTCAGCATGAGGGACCCTGCTTTTATATTCTTATTGGTCAAACATAACAATGAGAGGCTTTTCAGATATAGGCACCATAAAGATTGTCTTGCTGAAGTTTGTTTTATAAAATGTGAAGTTTGTTTTATAAAATGTACATATCTTGCCTAGCCCTTTGTTGTCTTGGTCTCCATCTGCATTCTCTAGTGAACCACCCCTAGAAAATGCTGCGTTTTGTTTGTAACTGTAATTTTAGATACTCATCTTGCAGGAGCGTAAGTTACCTTCTGAAGGGAGCCTGTCCTTTTATTTCTAACATATAGAGATCCCTTGTAGCTTGCTTAGAATTGAAACCTAGCACTTTGAAGGATAGTTAGAGAAGAAGAATCTACTGTCAGCATTCTGCACTAAATGCACTGAGAGTTTATCATGGTGTCAACATGAGGAGAGTTAATCCACCTTGGAGCACTTCTGAAATCCTACATTTCTCTTGCAACATTTTTAAAACATGTTGTAATAAATACAGCGGCCAATGGCACCATGCTGAGTTAGCAACATTCAGGGAACTGTCCTTATCTGATGACAGTTATGAAGTTGGAAAGAAGATGAGGTCAGTTCTACGTATGTCATATCAAAACACTTTCTGACTACAGCTTTCTCTTTTGAAAGAATAGAGTTTTCTTATCATAATCATAAAATTCTGGTCCTTATTATATTCTTATTTTTCATTAGCAAAAATATTTCAAAATAAAGGAAAAGAATCTGCTTTTCTCCTTGTAAGAGCTGATCACATTCAGCATCTCTACTCAAGTTTTCTAAGTCCTTTAATTTTCTGTTTCATTACTGTTGCATCTTGTATAATTATACTCTGAATTCTGGATACTCCTTTTCAAAGTTATACTTTCTTAAAGGTTTGATAGAAGGCTTGAAGAGTTTGTAACTTGCCTGCTTTACTTTCCCTATTGCTTCCTGTTCAAAAAACCCTTGATGGCACTAATCATCATTATTCAACTGCTGTTTTGTTCTGTGCAAACTACTTTGTCTGTCTTTTAGGATTTTCTTCCTTCTCTAGCAATTAAACAGACATTACAGCACTGTTGTTTACAATTAACCTCCTGTTTACATATATTCATAAGCTCAGAAAATCTGCCTGCTTTTTATTGATTTGTGCAACTCTTTTTTGACATTCTGTAAAACCCTTTTATTTTCTTCTTTTCACTGTTTTCTTCTTTCTTTTTAAAGAACAGAAGGCAATAATTATTACTACCTTTAAAAGTCCAGCTTGTAAAATCATTTCACTTCCTTGAAATTTTTTGAAATTCCTTATTTTATGTATTATTGCCAAGCATACCTTAAAAGATCTGCCTTTAAGATGCCTTGAGGCCAGTGTTTTAATGCTAATTGAACTGCAGGTAGTAGTATGTGATTGCCTTTTTTTGTGTGAAATCTGTGTCAAATGTGTATCCAAGTGCCTGGTAGCAAGAACACCCCTTAACAATGATCAGCATCTGCTATTAATATATATTAATATAGTAGATGCTGCATTATTTTTTTTCCACTGCAGAGATACTGTTTTCATACTGCTAAGTGACAAATATATATGCAGTCTAATGTTTCTAATGGAGAATGCTTGATGTTGCTGTCCTGTGCCCTTATTGTACTTTGAATATCTATCTAATCAGCAGTTACTCTGTAACTCAAGTGTTTTAAGAGTGGTTGCTAAATTTATGCAGATGGCAACATTTTTGTAATTTTTGTACTGCCAACATGTATCATGGTGAATAATGTATATGATGTGTTAATCAACAGGTTTTATATTTTAGAAAATTCTGAAAGTTTGACACAATTTAAAATGTGTGAAAGGTCTCTGATCTAGATGTAAATATTATAATATAGGTAATAAATATGGTTCAGTGGGCAACTGGTGGAATCAGGCATGAACTACTGCATTTAATCCAACTACTTCTAGCTTGTCTTGGTTTAACCCCAGCTGGCAACTAAGTCCCACACAGCCACTTATTCACAGCCCCCCTTTCCTGGTAGGATGAGGGAGATAATTGAAAGAGTAAAAGTGAGAAAACACATGAGTTGAGACAAAGACAGTTTAATAGAGAAAGTAAAAACTGTGCATGTGAGAAAGCAATACAAGGAATTCATTCACGACTTCCTGTGAACAGGCAGGTGTCCAACCCTCTCCAGAAAAGAAAGGCTCCATTACTCCAAACATTCTCCCCTTTCTTTTGTATTTGCCCTGCTTTATGTGCTGAGCTTGATGCCATAAGGTCTGGAATATTCCTTTGGTCAGCCTGGGCCAGATGGGTAATTTTATTAAACAGCTAGAGATATCTCACCTCATGCATGCAAAAAAGGTGATGTTTTTCACTGAGGTTGTTTTGCGGTATCAATAACCTGAAGCAGCAGATTTTGCAAGATTCCCTAAAAAGCAACTTGTGTCATATTCCATGCATTCTGTTCCTTTATTCAAGGGTGGTAACAGTCTTTACAGGCACCCTGAATTAATTCTGTTCAACTAGAATTCGGTTTTTTCTTTAAAAATAATAAAAGCCTTTCTAATGTTTGGGGTTTTGGTTTGTTTTTTTTTTTTCTTTTTTTTCTTTTTTCTTTTTTTTTTTTTTAATGTATCAGTTCTCCAATTCATTCTACAGGAAACTAAAGCTAGCATTTGGAATGTGTGAGAAAAAAAGAAATTGTAAGAAAATCTGGACAAGATAAACATGCACTCCTGACCTCATCTTATCCAGATTAATTTCCCATATACACAAAAAGCTCACACAGTCAAGAAACCATGTCTGACAATTCAGTGTAGAGACTGGAAAATAACACTAATAAAAACTCATATAAACTATGGATCTAGAATAACAAGAGCCATTTACATCTGTCTGTCCTAGGTTGCTCTAAGTCAGTGAAAGAAGGAACAACAGAGTTACCTTCCTGTAAGTTCTAAGAACTGAATAAACAAGGAAAAGGACATGGTTTTGATGCAGGTAGAAGCGACTTAACATTGTGAGCCTTTTGGTTAAAATGGAATAAATTACGTATAAATCTTTGCTGGATGTTTAGCAACAGAATAACATTTTCAAAGATTGAACAGTAAATATACATTGAGGCCTAGTATTCTTGAATCTGACCCATACTTGGGAGGGAAACTTGAAAATAATGGTAGGGGAAGAGATTGTGTAAGTAATTTTATTGGGTTCTGTTTTTACAGAAATATAACTTCCATAGTTAGGTGTGGGTTATTTTGGATGAATGTGTGATTTCTAGTCAATACACTGTCAATGGCATCACACTTCTTTCAAGAACTGGTAGAAAATTGTGTGAATTTTGGTTTTGCATTGTCAACCTAAACTACTTTAAGCATGGCTGGGTGAACTTTCTTTTTTTCCCTTAAAATCTTAGTAACGTTTGCTCTACTATAATAGCTATTTAGCTTGCCACAATGACACAGGTCTAAATGTCCTTTCTGAGTAAGAGAACTACAAAAACCTTGGTTTTGGGAGACAGCGGGTATTTTTCCTTAACTGTTACTGGAGTTACCTTTTCACCCATTTGCATTTCTGCTTTTAAAAAAGCAATGAAACTTGTTTGCATCCTGGTCCTCCAAAGCCCAAAGTGGAAACTTTGAAAGGAAGCACATGCCACATCTTCCCAAACAGCTTAGAAAAGAAGTGTGCACTACAGCCCCAACAATGTATGGGGCACTCATTGTGTCACAACACTGGTGTTTGATTCTTGCTAATAGGTGTGAAATATCTTGGTAAAAGAAAGACTTTCATGTTGCATTTAAGACAGCCCAAAAGTAGTGGCATGGTTTCCCCCTGCAGATCCGGTGAGGGACTGTGTGCCACTGAGCTCCAGTTACTTTCTCATTTGACTCCTACAATGATATCTTTATAGCTACACTTAGACAATCCAATCCTTAATAATATTAAAACCACAGATGTATTTGTAAGAGCAAAAGAAGCACTTGTTGAACTTTGAAAACAAGACAGTTTTACGCTTCAAAAATTTGGGGAAGAAATTACAGGGAACACTTGTTATAAATTTATTGGAGCTTGATATCAAAGAACAGAGAATTAGAGCAAACAATAAGGGTATGAAATGCAGCTTTTTTTATTAGAAGTAGAAAGTTTATGATTTGAAATGCAAACCATGACATATAAAAACTTTTGGCCAAAGTTTGCATTGAGATGATTGGGCTCATTTACATTTAAAAGTCCTGGAATGCAAGTGCACAAGTGAAAAACAATTTCCAAAGACATTAGGGAAGCTCTTGTCATGTCTGTTAGATTACCCTGAAAGGTCTAATAAATTTGAGAAAATATTGTAGATCTTTCCCCATACATGATGCCCAAAGTACATCCATTTGGAAGGGAACAAAATGTTTTATCACACAGTGGCCCTTGAATGCCAAATTAGTATACTAGGTTAGGGGCATATATTTCACATTAAAGACAAAAAAGGCTTTAATATTAAAACTTATATATTTATCAAGCATCTAATGATGCCTAATCCTCGAACAACCTGATGAGTAACTTGATTATCAGCAGAACAAACCATCTGAAATTCACTGCCCTTAGCCAGATAAAAAAAGACAACAAAAGCCAACAAAAGTAGCTTTCTGTGAATTTGTCCTCAGACAATTAACAGATAAATGCACTATCTTGATATGATGTCTCTTCAAAACATTTTGTCTTTGATTAACCTTTAATTGTTTATATTTCAACTGGATTTAAAAACAACGAGTTGTGCTGAAGAAAGTTGGTTTTAGAACATATACTATTACAATTACATTTTATAAAAATAATCATACTCGCTATGCAAAGAAGCTTAAGAGATAAAGTGTTTTTCCTGAACTTTCTTCAAGGAAAAAAATCCACTCTATACAGTTAAAATAATCTCTTTAATATTGGTACCAAAATAGCAAAATGCTGTAATTACACCATTATTTTGTCAGTCTCTGTCAATCCATTGTAAGAAAATATTCTCTCTCTTACCCTTTATCCAGGTCTTAACACCTTCATAATGTTGTTATCTCAATTGTTTTAGAGTGCATGCTTTTCAAGTCAGGGATATGGCTCCTATTTGTCTGTAAAGTGCCATCATATTTACTGGGTTATATTAGTAAATCAATAAAAAAGTAGTAATTGGGTATCTTTTGTAGTTCTTAATGCCCATAACAATGCATTTACTTTGGCAAAGCAGACTATCTTGGTTATACATATTTGCCATATCTACTTCAGATTCTGAACAGTTTTATTGTCCCTTATTAAATACAAATTGCACTCAAAGTTTACCCACAAAAAGAGCAAAAGGTTATCTTTCCTGCCCAGCAGTAGCTTTGGACAGCAGTCTGTCTAGTTTCTACTCATACTTTGGTTTGCATCTATATTAGTAAATTAAGCAGGGCAGAAGAACTATTGCAGGACACTGGAATGCATCTGTCTGTACTGTTATTTTATAATACTCTGTGTGTTTTCTGGTTTGTTACAAAAGCACTAACAAATAGCTCCTGACGACAGTTTCAGAAAGGAACAATTCCCAAAAGACAATATGGATGTAATTTCTGGTACTGAAGGGTATGAATGTTTTGGTATGGATGCATTACTAATACTGAATGCCAAAGAATTATCTCATTAGTTTGTTCGTAAGTATAGATGCAGCCTTAGATGCTAAGTAATTTCTTTAGATCAAAATGCTAAGTTAAGTAATTTCTGTAGACGAAAATATAAGTTTTTATTCTAAAAGGCTGAAAAGACTTGGAGCTGGTAAACATCTGGTAATCTTACTTTGGGTTCCTTGTTGCATAGCCATGTGATAGGAATTTCCCACAAAAACCCTCTTTTTTCTCTCCAGGAAAAATTTATGGGAACAAAGTAAATATATTAAGTGTTGTGCATAACATAGTCTTTATTTTCCACCAGTAGATATAATAACAAACGAAATTTGTATTGAGAAGTTGCATTCTGTGTGATACCGCAAAAATCTTCAGAAATAGAAGAGTGACCATGACTGTGTGCTCTATAGTTTGCCTAAATATATATCTTTCTTCATTTTTACATACATTAGAAAAATTGAAGCATATATAGCCAGTATGTTATCACGTAAGCCAAGAGGCACAGTTAATTCCAGCACCACAGTTTAACTGGTGATATGTCCTCTAAGTCTGCAGCTTATGCTGATGCAATAACTGGATCATGAATCTTTAAACATGGATTCATTCTGTCTGAAAATTTAGAAAAAATGTCTCATGTTTGGAAGCTGTTCACAGGCTGGTTTCACACATTGTGCTGGGTTTTTTTTAAGCTCAATAAACAAAGAATAAAATTGATAAGCATATATATATAGAAATAAGAACTGTCTGGAGAGGAATTTATACCTTTTTCATGACAAGTAATTTTCTGGTATAGATTTCTAATAGTTCTACTTACTTCAGGAACACTGTATGCAGCATTATATAGTATATTGAGAAGATATGAGTGGTTTAACCAAGTGTCTTAATTTTTCTACTTTGCATTAGTGTGAGACTCTGGATATTGAAATGGCTGTACAAGCAACACACTAGATAGAAACACAGATTTAAACAGAATAATATTAGCAAAGACATTTAAAATTATTCAGCGTGTAAGATAAATTTCAAGAAGTCTTGTCTTTTAATATTGAAGCTTTGCATAACTGTACCTGGAGGTATTTTGCAACAAAAGTATATTAAGGTAAACAGAGAAATTCAGATACATAATATCTAGAGCTCTATGATTCCCACTGCAGAAATCTCCATAATTATAGAGATTATAGAGATTGCACACTAATACTAATTCTCCTCTAAAACTGATGCAATTAAAAGATAGTAGTAGTTCTAAATTAAAACCTCAAATTTGCATTTGAAAGATAACAATTAGATTAGTCAATAAAACTTGGTGAAGTAAAAATGTAATCTTTCTTATTTTCCCATGGAAAAACAAAGGAAATAAAGAACAGAAGAGATAGACTGCAGGAACAATGTAATTATTTACAGTGGAGCTTTGTTCTCCTAGTCACTGCAACACTTCAGTTTTGGATTTTGGGAACATCTGTTCACACATGTAATATGTATATCTACGCTGCCATAAAAGATAGATGATAAGTTAGGCTTCCAAACTGCTGCTACTGGTATTGTTGAGTTTGTCATTTTACAGTACTTTCTGGGTAGGCATCCACCAAAAGTGATGGAGGAGGTAGAAGGAGGAAATGGCAAAGCCAGCCTTTCAGCACTGTACAATACTGAGATCAAAGTTCTCTTTGAATTCCTTGTATAGTTGCCAATATTGATTTTCAGAAATGTTGGAGAGCAAAATCATGAAAACTTTGTGAGAAAGAATTCAACATTACAAAAAAATGGTTTCAACCATCTCTAGGTTTAAAAAGTATGTTAGAGAAAAACTTGAGGGGAAGCTTTGGCAGAGTTCAGAAACTGTAAATGCTAGAGCTATTTTTTTGTAAATGAAGCATGGAAGATTAGGAATTTGATGCATATATTTGTTCTCCAAGCAACAGGGATATTTTAGAATTTGTGGGCTAATTTCTAATCCAAACAAAATGGATTCCAATTTTATTTAGTTATCACGTGCTGTGTAGAGACCTTTTTACAAATGCAAGGATCATAGGGGATGTTGTGGGTAAAATGTGTTTTTTCCCCTCATCACTTCAAACATAGAGGAAACAGCTCTCTCCTTAAACCTTAATGAGTAAAAGTGAATTCAAACCAGATGTTTTCTGGTTTTATTCCCACTTACAAATCACAGCTCAACTTGCTGCATAGAATGCCCTAAATGTAATGACCAAATAGTGCTCCCTCTTTTAGGACTGAATGTTCATGGGTCAGGCTCCAAGCTAAATGTTTATTTTTCTAACTGTTTTATAGGAGAGTTTTGTTAAAGGACTTGGCACAGTGTACTTCAGTTTAATTTTGGGCTTGACAGCAGTCCTGGCCTCAGAGTGTATGTGTGTGTATGTAATTTAGTTGCTATGCTACTGGAAGTCTATGGAAGATAATGAATGGTAAAGCTCTGTGGCAGTTGTGAAGAGACGCAGGGTAGAAAAAACCAGTTACCATCTGTTCAAAATATCTCTTACAGCTTTTTTAAGGAAAACCCTTATCGGCAGGAGATAAAGGCATGCAATAGTTTTAAATATTAATATTTTTCTGATGTCAGTGGGAAGTTCTGTTGCTGTACTTGCTTTGTGGGATAGTGTCCTGTATACAAGTTTACACACATACATACATTGGTGTTTATGTGATGTATGTTTAACTGCTTTTACTGTGATATTTAGAAAAAAAAAACAGAAAACACCAACACAACACAAAACAAAGCACTAGACACTTGACAGTTCAAGTTATTGAAAAAGCTACCATAAATTTTATTTTTCCCAAAGTAAGATGGAGATATTTACTTTTATATAAACTTTTTGTGTATAGTGCATATTGATTGAAATAAAAGTTGGATGGATGTATCTAAAATTTAAAGCTATGTGATTTTATACAACCTTACCTTGGGACACCTTCAGTTTTCAGATGGAATTACTAGGTTTAGTAGAGAATTCAAGGAAAAATTTCAAGCTAGAGATGTAAGTTGCCCGACCATAAAATGCTTATAATTTGATTAACCAGCATTTCTCCGTAGCTTAGTTTTCAGAAAAAGTATATAATGAAAGAGAATCATATTTTTGAAGAGGAGCTGAATCTTATTTGATTGCTAATGTCCCTCAGCAGATAAATCTAGATGCAGCTTCAAAATCTCTCCAAGCCTGTGAATGTTTTAACACTTCGTGTTATATAAATATTTGATATTCTGTATTTTTAGGGGTTAATTCTGTTGAGCCTTACTTCATCAATAACAGAAAAGATGGAATTTCTGTTGCTTCAGAGGAGGGACTCTGCTCATCCTAACTCCTTTAAGTGAGATCAACTTTCAGCATGAGTGAGAGTCCACCTTGAAGCAGAGCGTCTAGGCTTCCTTTACAACCAATACAATTCTAGACAGTATAGTCACCAAAATCTGGAGAGCTATTGAGGGGATCAAATGTAGATGATTACTGTGTGATGCAAAAAATAATTCTGCACCTCATGAACTTCAGTGATGAAGAAAAAAATTAATCCAGTGACACATAAACATCTGCAATTTTACATGCCATGAGGTTATTCCACCTGGCTTTTAACTGCTTCTTCAGAAGGGTTCAGGTCTCCCCCAGGTCTTGGTGGCTGTCAGTCAAGCTTCATGTTATTGCTTCTGAGATCTTAGGGCATCTCAAACAGAATGAGGTTGAGTGAATCTCATCTGCTGTTTTCGCTAGGGTTGAATAGGAGTTTAGATCATCCAGATGACATGTAGCCGTAGATATCTAAATGTAGATGGACTGATTCCTGTCCAATTCAACTACGATTTAACTGTTTGTGTTTAGCTTGATTTGTATGAGATTTGAATACAACTTAAAATGTCCAAAAATATCTGCCAAGTCTAGCATGCTACTGAAGTCTTTGGAGAGGTGTCTAGAAGTGTTGATGGAAGCCAGAAGTAGAGTCTGGGACATTGAAAAAGTACATGGACAGCTGAATTGAGCTCTTTGGCTGCCTTTGCATATGCAGAGGGAAATATACACTCTGGAAGGCATTGGTTTGAAAATCAATTTAGATAAATGTACAAGAAACAGAAGAGCAAACACATTTTGCACACCACCACCCAGGAACTGCCCTTCAGAGATGTCTACTTGTCTTTACTGGTTACAGCAGGAACTGCAAACAAGATTTTCACATACTTCAAAAACTAGGTAAGACTAATCCCATCCATGTTTTATAAACTTTTGCCATCTTTCTCTGTTATTATCCAGCTACCTTTGTTTACACTGTGGGTAAAAAAAAAAAAAAAAAAAGGAAATAAAAGGTAAGGATTTTTTTTGCTGCTTTAATGTGGGTAGTCTTTTGCCTTTACATGGTAATCCATGAACTACCATAGAAAGTTCAGAGAAAAATGCACAGATTGTTTTTAAACTTTCTGCATTATAAAATAAACCATCAGAATTAGTTGTGCTGTATAAATTGTACATTAAGCAAGTACACATAAGAGGCCAAAGTATGCATGATGTAACAAACATATTTACATTACCTTCTTTTTTCTATAAAATTATTCCGCATTTTGACTTGTTTTGAGTTTTTCTTTGCCATTTGTCTTTTATAATGAATAGGCTTAAAGATAATCTAACATCATCTCACTCAGTCCATCAAACATTTAATATTGTAACAGTAACCAACATTAATTTTTCTAATTAGAAAAAAAAAAGAGTTTATTTTCTGTGACATGTAGAATTTCAGGGGCTTTTAATCCATCACACAAAGTGCATTATCATATTTGAGCAGAAAACTATATTTTTTAATTAAAGAACTGTACACAGAAAAGACTAATAATTTATTATACTTTTATGAATAGTAAAATATTCTTTCAACACTAACTAGTCTATTCATTTTTCTTTCTTTAAGAAAGATTAGAGGCTACCAAGCAAAGCATCTTTGGTTGAAGCATTAGACTTTTTATTGTGTTTATCTTAAACTGTGTAATAGGTTTTAATAGTTTAACATATGTTCAAACTCTTTTCAAAAAAGCTAAAATTCCATTTATAATAGAATATTTACTTAAAAAAAATCTTTATATTCTTTTCTGAAAAAAGGTAGTGTGTATAAAACTAAGAAATCAAGAAATCTGTTCCTCTTTCCTTAGACCAAGTGATTCACAGGAGCCAGGTTGAAGATAGAAACCCAGGTTCAAGCATCAGACTGGCATAGGTCATGAAATAAGGTAAACTGCAGGCATCAGAGCTATGTGATAAAGTATTCATTCATGGAGTGACTATTAAATTAACCCAAATTTTTTAATCTTGTTGGAGACAGGAGCTATCTTTAATAAATATTGGAATACAGAAAGATGAATATCCTTAAAGCCCCATTTTTTGAAAACTGTGAACATCTAGCATGAATAAGGGTCTTTGTTGTGGGACTCTGAAACAGACAGTCCTCTAGTGGATATGTAGCACATTTCCTTTGAAATTAATGTCATAAGAGACAAAAATCTTCCAAATCTATGTTTCATTACAACACAAATAGAAGTAAAATTAGTCTTTAGTTGAATAAAATCTAGTCTGCTGTGTATGAAAGACACACCTTTCCTTTCATCTTGCTTTTCACTGAGCTGCTCCAGGCAGTTACAATACTAGAACAGTATGTTCTGATCCTCTGGTCAGATTGCAAAGTCTCTTTCTTTCTTACCACCATGCTGGAAGCTGTTTCCTAATATAGCCTCTTTTCTTTTCAGCGGGTCCCCAGGGTCTTCTCCTGACTAAAGTCTAGTCCATTTGGCCACTAGAATCATCTTTCCACGCTGCCTAATTACCTGCTCAGAGGAAAGGAGAATCCTATTAGCAAAAAGTTCTGTTCCCATACTGCCTATGCAAAAAGTGTTGGGGTTTGGTTCATAAACAGAATTTTAATTTCAATTATAGTAACAACCATATAGGATGAGATCCAGACTGCTTGTTTCCAGAACCAATTTAATTGTTCTGACACTTAACAGGAGGTGAGAGGTGCAAGGTAAGTTTATTCAGATTCTGTAAATTGAGGGATTATGTTCTCTATACAATCACTCCAAAAAAGTAAGTGCTCCTGAGGCTGAACAGGGTGTAGTCAATAAGACTAAACAATGTAAAATCATATGTACAGAGACACATTTGCCTTTTTGCCCTTCTCTGCAGGTTAGTAATCCAATAAAGTTGTGCTTATATAGTGATGCAATTAAGTTCTTGATCCTAAGTTTAATCAGAGCAGACCTGCTAACACATCAAATTTATGTCCGTGTTTGGTATGTTAACATACACTAAGCCTGTCTACACATAGTCAGTTATGGAGTCAAAGCTAAGGGCTGGAATCTAATAGCTGAAATGCATCAAGGAACAGCTTCTTAAATTACTTTTAGGTCTAATTTTGTGAGCAATTCTAGTTACTCAGAAGAAAAAAAAATATGATAAAGCTCATAACCAGAAGGATATTTTTTAAGAAATTAACTGGGGTTTCGACCCATCAGTTTCAGCGTCCTAATTGGAAGCGGTAGCTAACCAAGTAAAAATCTTCCTAAATAAAATAAGTAAAAATCTTCCTAAACACCACTCAGCTGGAAGTCTTTGAACTACAGACCTATTACATTTCTTTATCCCTGCAGCAAGAAGGGTGGATTTAATTTTGGATTCTGAGTGCTATCAGTTTACATTCAGTGCTGTGCTTACCTTTCAGAGAAGCTCCAAATCGCACCATGTTACATTTTATTAGGTTGATGGTTCAGCTGGTAAACCTCAAAGGGAAGATTTAAGGCCTTATTGAAACAGCTACATAAACATGTCTTTAGAGCTGTTTCCTCCTTTTGAGGATCAGGACCTTGGAGTTCTCGTGTGAAAGCATGTGATTAAATATTCAGACTTTTTCTGTGTCAGAAAACAAGAAGAGGATAACATAGAAGTGCCCACCTTTTGTACAGTAGCTATGAAACTGACTCAGAGCTCCTACTAGCAGAAATTAGGGGATTCAAAGAGACAAATTCCAACTCTTCTGTTGAAGCTGGATCATGGAGAAGCTAGAAGGCAAGAGAAAGGGACTGAGAGAAGGGAATGCAGCTGGAAAGTAGCTCAGAAATTACTGTATTGCTGAAAGAAGGAAAAATTGCAAATTCTTTTCATGTTGATTCTTCTTCCCTTTTATTCAGCAACTGTCTAATACTAAAAAGAATATACATTTCAGGGACCAATACTTTTATATTTAATCTGTTAGAACATAATAATTTATACTATTTTTTTATATATTTCATCACAAACACACATATAACTGTATGTGTGATATTTTAGGCTGGGTAGAATGCAACTGTGGTGTATGGATTGTGGCTGATTTTGCTGGCTGAGTATTTGAGAATTAATCAGTAACCAATTCACATAATGGTCCTGTTCTCTTGTAGAACTTACAAAGTAAATTTAGCAATGTCAACCTTTAGGCCTTGAATCACTGGCTTCAGCTAGCTTCCTTCAAATGTTTAAATGTCCAAGAGTCTAAGTGGCCTTGATGATAATATAATTACAAAGGACTATAAAGAAAGGGACAACAGGTCAATATGACCCAGGATTTTTCTTCCAGTTTGCTTGTGAAAGGGTACAGGAGCAAAGAAACTTCTTTATTGGTTAGATTTCTTAACATACCTGAATGAATGGCTTTGGAAATTCTCAAACTCAAGCATGAAGTCAGGCATAACAGTTTTAATAGTGCAGGTAGACTTTTATTCCATGAATTTGTCATATTCCTTTTAAGCTCACTTAGATATCTGGCCTTCAGAACATCCTGTGGCATTACATTGCTCAGTTTAATTACACATTATATCAAAAGAATATATTTTGAGATATTGTGTGTCTTTTACCAAATGGAAATCCCTTCTAAAGGAAGAAATTTTATAGTTAGTTTATATATACCATTAGATCAATAATCCATCTGGAAAAAACAAGACTTCTGTGTGATTGAAGCTCAGTCTTTTTGTTAGTTCATTTGTTTACTTCTTGCTAAATATATTGCCTGGTTCTGTTCTTTTCTCATAAACCTTAACCTGCATTTTAACTTGGACAATTGATTGAACAGAAATGCAACTGTGGCTCTTAACAAGAGATACTTGAAAATAGTCTATTTCTGATGTCTCTCCTGGTATTTCAGTAGATGAATAGAATTTGCTCTCCTATTCCCTGGAAGCTCCCAGATTTAAATTGGCTACATCAACGGCTATTGGTTATATGAAGTTAAATCATAGAATCACAGAATGGTTTGAGTTGGAAGGGACCTGTAGATCACGTAGTTCCAAGACCCTGCCATGGGCAGGGACACCTTCCACTAGACCAGGTTGCTCAGAGCCCCATCCAACCTGGTCTTGAACTCTTCCAGAGAGGGGGCATCCACAACTTCTCTGAACAGCCTGTTCCAGTGCCTCGCTACTCACCTAGTGGAGAAGTTCTTCAAAATATTGAACCTAAATCTAACCTCTTTCCGTTTGAATCCATTCTCCTTTGTCCTATCACTACACATGCTTTTAAAAAGCCCCTGTCCAACTTTCTTGTAGGTCCCCTTCAAGGGAGGCTGCCATAAGGAACCTTCTCTTCTCTTCTCTTCTCTTCTCTTCTCTTCTCTTCTCTTCTCTTCTCTTCTCTTCTCTTCTCTTCTCTTCTCTTCTCTTCTCTTCTCTTCTCTTCTCTTCTCTTCTCTTCTCTTCTCTTCTCTTCTCTTCTCTTCTCTTCTCTTCTCTTCTCTTCTCTTCTCTTCTCTTCTCATGTTGTACAACCCCAGCTCTCTCAGTTTTCATATGGCATATATATTTTTTTTCTTCTTTTAATAAGATGCATTTATTTTTTAAATTCTATGTATTTTATAAATAAGGGTCTATCCTTTGTCTTGAACTTGGGCCTTCATTGTCTCTCAGAAAATAGTCCTCATCACGTTATTAGCAAAGGTCACGTGGTGTTTTGTAACCAACCTCAGCCCACAGCTACTCATCCACTTATAAGAAAGCTGGATTTAGCCCTCATTTTTGAAAGTATATGAGAAATGTAATCAAATACATTTCGTAAACATCAGATGTTTACTCCAGTTCTGCATATCCTGGACAGAAGATTTTGCTAATAAGGAAACCTTGCTTAGAGACTAAAATTGGAAAGCACAGATCAGAAAACCAACAACAGCACAGTTTAGCCACACAGTCCATTATCTACTAAAGGAAAGGATTTTTAATGAGATTTCCTTGACACTGGTGTTCCTCTATCACAGCCAGGACTGCTAATGTACCAATCAGACCAGAGCAGTGTTGCTGCCAACATTCTTCCTTAAAGAATGCATTTTTTTTTGTTATGCCCTGTTAAGTATTTAACAGGTCTGCATTGTACGCAAATCCTTACAACACAGTTTAGTTTTTCATATGAAATAAATCAGCCTTCAGATATGAAACATGGTTCATTTCAATGAACATGCATTTTTTTTCTTCCAAATGTCAATATTAATGGTGATAGAGGTGAATGGGTGGCTCTAATAGTGTTCTTTTGTTGTCCTTTAGGAAAAAAATCTCTTAGCTATGGAGTAATACAACATAATACTTTACTTTCTCCAAGTTATAATCCCAGCCCAGGCAATTAGAGTGGCTAGCATAGATGAATGTAGCACATAGGATGTTGCTTATACAAACCCGATTTTAGTTGTTGTGCTGGTAATTAGGAGTTGTGGCATGTTTAATTTATTTAGTTATCTATAGAATTTAAGCTTTTTTTATTGTTACTTGCCAGTTCTGAAATTGAACACAGAGGATATTGTGCTGGGCATGTAAAAATGAGAACTCATGCAGAACTGCCTTGAGGAAAAGAAATATTTTAATTTTGTGCTATAGTATAACTCTAGATGTGGCATAAATTCTATACTGAAGTCCATTTTAACAGAGTTTATGAAATACTTCCACTTAATTAGGTGACTTCAATTTAATTTCAAGAATATTACAGTCAAAGCATGGTCTGATGGTTAAAGAATTACTCTACAATGAGGTGTTACCAAATCCTATTTTGCTATGCCTTCCTGTTAGGACCTTTGGCAAGTACTGAGAATCCTGGGAGGAGTTGTGCAGAGTTTGGGTATCTGATTTACATTAAACACATAGCAAACAAAGTAGTAGTCTTAGGAATTGTAGCTGTGGTTTTCTTCCCATGTAGTTGTCATACAATATAGATAGAATATAAAACAAACCCAAATCAAGTCAAACCAACAAAAAAACCCCAACCCAACAATAACAAAAAAATCTAGCCAAAGCCAAAACACCCAACAGTGTGTGCTTGTTCTCTACCTTTGCTCCTCTTTCAGTAGGTCTTTATCTTTTTGCTGCATAGTTTATCTACCTGACTGAAAGAAATGAAAATGTCTCTGTCTGGTATAGCACAGTGATAAATTCATTTTCATAGGCGCAAGAAGATTTAATTTTGAACACTAAGAAAAGATGGAGGTACTAAAGTCATGGCTCCACCTTATCAGGAAGGCTCTTACCTTACATTCTTTCTAAGATTGTGTGCTGTATAATAGTGACCCCAAGAGTAAAAACCCAAGAAGTTAGCAAAGGCCTTGAAAATACAGGTCCAAGACTATACATGAGGCCACAAAAATATAAACACAGTTCGTATATGGTCATAGAAGAATGAAACTTTAAGAGTTAGGGAGAACTCACTTCCCTGTATAACAACGAGAAAATAAAATCCTTGAAGGAGATAGTATACATTGAAGTCTGCAACAGCTTCTACCAACATGAGAACTGGAAGAAGAGAGAGGAATTGCTGAAGTATTGTTTCTCTCAGGTAAGGACACAACACCTGATCTGAATCACTACTTACCTGCAAAAGGTCTTTGTTCCTCCTTAGCAGAAAGTGCTGCTCTCTCAGTTGCAGTTACGTTTTGTCTAAACATCAGAGATAATCAAGGGCCAGTGCTAAAACATGTGTTTTTACCTTATTTTGTTTAATAGTAGCTTGCATCTATGTTCTCCATCTATGAAGTGTATAGACTGTATTTTGCTTACAGATTTCTTCCCCTGTCTAGACTGATAAAAAATATTTAGGATACTTTTTAGACATCCTTTACTTTCTTGAAATTTTCAGGTCCTAAGTGATGTATATGACTATAATTTTTCCATCCTGGAATTAGATTTGAAGAAAGCATTTTGAATAATGCCAATATTTAAGTTCCCTCTTAGGTGATTTGGCCCCTAACTTTGACTGCTAGTTTCCCTCTCCTAAAAGATCCATTTATTTTCCATTTTCTTCTGGGAATAGGCACCAAAGCCCTTTCTTTGAGAGTCTGGTATTTCAGACCTCTTTTAAAAAAAGAAGGGTAGGTGGAAATGCCCTCCCCCACATTTTTTCTACGAACCAGTTCTTAGGACATTTACTTGGAAAGATTGAATTCTTTGCTTCAGTGAGTCTTACTTGATGCATAGCAGAGCAAATTGCACAAGCAGGAATGAAAAATGCCTGCTCCAGAAATCCTTGTAGCCTGTTTTTTAGTGTGTTCACTTGGGACATGGTCTTACATTTCATCTTGTAGAAGAGAGACTTAGGCCTAGCTCACCATTTTGGGAAAGTGTCCTGAACTTCTGTAGGGAGAAATAGTATTTGAGAATGACCTGCTGCTAGTGTTTTCTTGGAGCTTAAAGTCAGAACTCTGAGCATGTCTGTCATTTCACATCTGGCACATGGGTTTGTGAGTGATGCTACAATGCAACCATGAAGTTGAGCATTAAGGTTTGTCAGGACATAACTCATGATGAAGATGACTGGAAGCAGGCACTTACAGGCTTACATCAGTATCTATCAGTATGTTTTTTGGCTAAATAAAAGGGAACTAGTTCTCCAAACGAAGAACAGATAGCTTTTAAACTTGCATCCACTCTAACAGGGGCTATATCTCTATGTAACAAAGAAATCTAATTGAACAGACCAAAGTAGATACAAACTAAAATCAAAGAATTAAGAAGTGTGGGTGATCAAGTTCCTGTCTGGAAGTTTATTTCTCTCTCCATTTTTTTTAGGACAATCTGTGGAGCAAGCTTATTTAATTTAGCTATCTACCTGCACTCCTTTTCTTCATTTCTTGATTTTTTTTCTTATGCAATATCACTGCTTGTACTTGTACACTAGCATGATGGTTACTGAGATTAGCTGTGGCAAAGGAGAATACACGATGTGGTTAAGACAGCTGACCCCTAACATTGTGGGCAGGTTGCCTCTCATGCTCTATACGGCTATGTCTTCAAAAGTGTTTCAAATGAGCTATTCTTCATTTTCTCGGTGGCAGTTTTGTTTTCCAAAATGCCTGTTGACTCTGAAGTCAATGGGAGAAGTTCTTTGAACACTTGGGGTGGAATTTTGTCATTCTGTGATTCACCTCCACTAGTGTAAGATGTCTAATTCCAAGCTACTTTGGTGTACAATCTAAAATAGGTTTCATGTACTCTTTTAAATTCTAAGTGCTCTGACCATCAGGGGCATGGGCATGAGATGCATCTCCACCTGGCCAGCCAAAATAAACATATCCCTTGGCTTTAATCTTTCCTTATTAGAGTTGCTCATTTGTAAAATGAAGACAGTAACACCCCTCCATTTCACCGGGCAAAGTAGAAAAGTATTTCTGCTATCTCTCAACTTTTAAGTGCCTTCCTGTGTAACCTTAATATTCTCCCAACACGGTGTTGTAATAACAGGCATAAAATGTAGGTTTTGCTACTGTAAAAAAGACTTTGAGGTCAAATTTCTGCTGCTTGATCTATGTCAGAGATTTGTTTGTAATTTTGAACTGCCTACAGTTCACCTCATACACTCGAAGTAAAAAACAGAGAAGAAAGAAATTAAAAACTGAAGGGACTTATCACAGTCTTGAATCTTTGTTTGTATCTCCCTAGATAATACTTCCTGTGGTTTTGAACCTGTTTTGAGCTGTGATAAGCTTTTGCTCATTATGATATTAATTTTCTTTCACAGCTTAGATGTAAAGCTTTGGTTGTTCTTTTTGTTTCATGCATTTGTTTCTGCATTTTGGCTAAAAGATTTTATTTACCTGAAGGAATAACCTTGCTCTGACATAACACCTCTTCCATGCAGTTTTGATCTATTCATGTGTATGCCTTTGTCTCCTCTTTTTGTGGCAATGTATTCTGAAATGTACTACTGATATGGTTAGGGGGAATTCATTATTTGAAGCTGTATGTTTTTCATTTTTTGAGAGCATGGGGGATTTTAAGAGGCTACATATTCAATGCAGCAACAATAATGGTCCTGCTGAATATGATAATATTTTGTGATTATTACGTGTTAGACAGGTACTTGAACACACATGACCTATTCATGCCAAAAAGCCCCCATATCTACTATAATGCTACAGCTTTTCACACTCCCCCTGCTGAGTTTCTAATGCAAACTATCACAGTGTGTGGTCCCCACTACTGTAAACATGAAATCCTTTCTCATTGTGACTTTATATCTTCTACACTGATTATAATGTTTCTCTATCAGCTCAAAGCTGTCAATGTGCTCCTGAAAGAACTGCTAGTTGTAACAAAGAAAAAAAAAAGGGGGAAAAAAGGGTCTTGGATACCTAAAAATATAAAGCATGACCAAAATCAGGAAGAGTTTGAATTTCTTTTACTGCTTAGTTTCATGTAAATGGATGTATATTTATATATGCTGCTTCCTTTGCCTTTCTCTTTTTTTTTTCTTTAAGTAATCTGAATAATTTAATGTAGGGAGTAGCTCTTCCCCTCCATTTCATATATTTTGGAGACATAAAGATGCAAACATCACGCAGTCCATCTCTTTCATCAGTTTCTGTCCTTGCCAACATCAGTTTGCATTCATTATGTTCACCCAGCCCACTGCAGTGTTAGATGTGAAGCAGGTCTGCTTCCTTCTATTAGAAAACTTATCCATGGTTAGTATCACTTAACTGTACCTATCAAAGGCAAAGCACTGACGAGGATGTCACCATCTTTTTGCACAGAAGAGGACACTTTATTATTACAAGAAAGAAAATAATAATGTCACAGTGTAAAGCTACTGTGTATCTCCTTCATCAGCCACAGCAGGAAGCAGTACTGCATGTGGTAGTCTAAATCTTGTTCAGTGATTTGACAGCTTCCAACTGAGTAAAAGAGTCCACATCTTTAGAGAGATTTAGAGGACTTGAAGCACCAGCCTTAGACTTCAGGAACTTGGAGTTGTAGCACAAGCACATGATTGCATGAGTCTTTCTCATAAACTTGGCAATAATGCTGAGCTGTGTTATAACAGTGCTTCATGAGAAAGAAGCAAAAATATTGGTTTTTTATGAGACAGAAGCAATGCTTTCATTACCTAAAATATGAGGAATTTCAAAGAATCAGTGTGGACAATCTTTTTCTTAAATATATTAATTTCTCTATCAAAATTGAAGATACGTAAGCGGTGGTGGTATTTCTACTACAAACCTGCACTATTTAGGTATGAAAAGCTTTTAATCTACTCTCTACTCCTGGAACAAACTTGGTCATGACATATCTCACACTTCCAAGCAAGAGGTACAGGTGGTAGAGAAGCAGTTATGTTGTTCTAGCAACAGTTAATGTCTACTTTCATTAATTACAGCAGGGATGGGAATCAGACAGCTTATCTACTATTAATTGAAATAAGCAAGTGATCAATATGACTGTTAATTGCACAAAGGGCAACAAATGCCCTGGATGCCTTCCCATAGGGTAGCAACTGAAGATAATTTTTGTACTGCTGCATTCTTCACACCAATCATACTCACAGGAAAAGAAAGCACAGGACTGATGTTCAGGAGACTAAATTTAATGGTGCTCAGTGATAATCAGGGCCTTCAGATACAATACTAACAGTAATGTCAAGCATGATTATATTTTCAGATTTATGTGAAATTATTGAAATGATATTTGCTATCATTTTTGTCCAAGGTTCATCCAGTTGTTTATGCAGTATGTCAATATTGATTCTACATAGTAAAATGTTTATAGCAGGGGCCCAGTGGCTAGTACATCTAACATCTCCAGTGCCAGCAGCAAGTGATTTCTGCCAAGGATTGGTGGCAGCATGCCAAGCCATCCAGTGCTCAGTTCATTTTTGCTATCCTATCTGCCTTTGTGCTATTGTGGGGTTTTTAAAATCACTTATGTTTCTCCTGAATATTTTTTCCTTTTACCTAACAGAGCATGCAAAAAAACCAGAGGCAGATAAAGTGTTTTTGAAGGCTATTTCTCAATGTAAAAAAAAAAAAGATACATCTAGTAAAAATACCACTCAAGTTATTAGAGCTGTTATATGTGATTGGTGCTGTGTCATTTAGCAAAGTGTTGCTCAGTGGGTACAGCAGCTGGTATATATGATTTTCTATACCACCTGCAAAAATATCCCATACCATATAATCAACCACCTGGATAAAAAGGAAGGGTAGTGAGACACTGTTTATTATGTAGCAGCACCCATATTTTCCTTAAACTTGTGAGTACATAAACAGACTGATAGTACAGACATTTGTACAGGATAAGGTTTGTTAAAGCTTTTCTGTTCAATAAAGCATCTACTGCCTGCTGTTCAGATAGTATTGAACAGATTTGCTTATTTCTAATGAAGGTGTTTGGGCAATTTTCTGGCACAAATGAAGTAAAATTATGCACTTTAAATGTTCATTAAAAAAAAAAAAAAAAGGCATTCAACCAGCCACCACCATTTTCCTGTAACAGATTGGAAACTACAAAACATACAAACGGAACCTCAGTGATAAATTGGTATCATTAGTACTGTTGGGATTACTCATTTGCTTAGAAAGATCCTGTCCAGTGGCAACATTTCAAACAACTGTTTTAACAACTTCTGATTAGCAAGCTGCCCTCTAACATACACAAGAGATACCCCAGATCATCACTGCTCAGCCAGCTCCCTCCCCACAGTTCCCACTGCTATTACATTTGCAGTGGTCGCAGCGATTCGTTTCCATGAAGGTACAGCAGTTTAATCCTGCTGAAAATCTGGCACTCGATCTTCAGCATCTAATGCAACACACCTTTTCACGGCCTAATAGCACTTTGACTGAGCCAGAAGTAGTTTTACTAAAGGCTTTGAAAGACACATTTTCTGGCTGCATGAGGATTTTATGTATCTGTGTTTCATTACGAAGCCAAACTTTAGTGCTGCATTACTGTCCAAATGAGGTTAAGGGGGACATGCAGGAAGTTCTTGGGTGATGTTAGTTATCTGACGTTTGCAAATATCTTGTAGCTTTTGTTTACATTTTTTTGCCTAAGTTCTCAGCATCCTTCACAGTTGATGTTTTGGAGGCAATATCATTTATTGAGCCAACAAAATAATGAAGTGTATTTGTAAGTAGACTAATTTTTCTTTCATTTTTACTATGATTGCAGTTAGATTTGGTGTTGTTTTGCAAAAATTTTTTTATGCTATAATAACAACATTAATCTAACTAGAAATTTATATGAGAAAGTGTAGAAGGATAGGGACTTTTTCAACTTCAGGTCTCTAATTCATATCTGCTGAAGTAATAACTAACTTGGAATTTTTTTCCATCTGTTGGTTGTTTGAAGTTCTGCATAAAATGAGCAGAAAATCTAATTCTTGGTTCGGGTGGGCCAGTAAAATCATCATATGTGACACCAACTGATATTTTTCTCTTTAAAGGCAAAGACTGATAAAAAATTAAAAAAAAAAAAAAAAAAAAAGAGGAAAGATTGTCCTGCCAAGAACAGTCTGTTTGGAAGAGACAAGAAATAAACTCAGATAAAAAACAGGAATACAAAAATCATAAACTGAAATGAGGATAAAACTTTTGGTGGAGATAAAAAGCATTTTCAGGACTTTTAGCAGTATTCCATTAGAACAATATACTTTTACAGACTGCAAAACTTCTTGAACAGAAGACATAGAAAAATGCTAAACATAGGTTATCATGGAGAGGAAAAACATAAAAATACCTACTGTTACCCCACCCTTAGGAAAAATAATCTACTCATTTAGAATAGTAACATTAATTTTGTTTGCCTGATTTGAAAGAGTTTAAAAGGTGTGTTTTTCTGAAAGTTCTTGTTTAACAGCTAGTGAAGAATGAAGCCCAGATAGTCACACATTTAATAACTTAGAACATGATCTGTCACAGCAGATCAACAAAGAGATAATAAAAATAGCAATAAAACAAAAACTAAAGAAAACCCCACCCTGATCAGCAAAACTGGCTTGGAACTAACCTTATATAGAATCACTGTATAGCTTCAAAGATAAGTTGATTTTTCAGGGTTGTCAACTCAATATCTTACCCCATTGAAAAAAAGTCTCTTCAGGAATTTAAAAAAATAAAAATAAAACAAAATGAATAGTGCTAAAACACTAATTAAGTCTGTTTTCAAATTATGTTAATGAAACTACAAAGAAAATGCAAATCTAGAAGTCTCCAGAAATTCCAACAGTTGTGGTGTAGCACCATGGCTGGTAGTCCCACAGCAATACTTCCACTGCCCCCAGGAGAATACCATATTAGTGGTTCACAAATGTGCATTAAATTAATCTGTTTGATCAGTAAGTGTTTGCAATTTTTTGGCGAGCGGGGATTTATTTTGAACTCTATTCTGTGGGATTCAAAAATTGTGGAGTAACGCTGCCATTTGAGTCACAGAAGTAAAGTGAGCAAAACTCTGTCACCATTCGTAACACTAATATCATTCTTCAAGCCTCATGACATCAGCCAGCAAGATTCTCTTCATTTTAAGTAAGATATAAGTACACTTATAAGTAATGCTGTTTCAGCCCACTAGAAGTCTAAGAGGTCCCACTACAGCAGTATAACAGTCACAAGACTAGTGATGCAGCACTTTAGGAGCGCTTTGCCTGCCTAATCATATTATAAACATATTCATAGTAGTCCCATGAAAGTCCAAGACTGCTTTTGTAGTAGGGTACTTATGCAGTACAAATGAAGCTCACTTTGTCACTAAGGAGAGGCTTTTTAACATTTTCTTTGGCACGTGGGACTCCTGTGACTACAAGTTTTCCATTATGTTTTTCCATACACAAACACCAACCATATACTTTGTCAGATTGACCTTTCTTTGATATTAATTGAACAACAAAACAAACAAGAACAAAGGCGAGCATCTGTGAGAAACCATGAGAGTGTGTAAGTCTTTGCACTGTACTAAGCACAAGCAAAAATAAAACAGCAGCAATCTCTGAGTAGAAGGGGGACATTCTTTTCATGTAAAAATGAAGACAGAAGAATGGATAATTTCTTATGTACATTGTAAAGGCCTCCACTGAACTCACATTAATTTTAATTAATGCTATGATAACAGCTATGATAAACCAGACTTTACTCACTTATAGGCTCAAGACCTCAGCTTGTCTAAGGAAATCTGCTTGGAAGAGACAGAAAGAATCAATGGACTATGTATATCAGTCCTCTTCTCTTTGTCTCTTCCTCCCTTTTATAAGTAACATAAAACTGGAATTCAAATGGTCCTGGGTGCAAGAAATACAGGAAAGCCTCCTCAGGATACTCAAAAGTACATGAGGATACTAAATGCTGAAATTTTGTTGATACAGGTCTCCTTCAAATATCCAGCTTCCAACTACTTTTAAAAAAGCTATTAATTACTTATTTAGGTACTTGACATTATGAAAAGGAGTCTCTTAGATTTTCAAGTGAGGTCTCTAAAACTCTAATTCTTTTTAAATCTACAGTGTGGTTGAAGCTTTCTTTGCCATTTGCAGAAGTAGTGGTTAGCTCTTCGATACTTCTCATGAGTCTTTTGCTAACTATAGGTTACATATTGTCCATTGGTTACTACCCTGAGCATTGATTCTTGTTGTATTTACTTTTCAATTCTAGGCCTATAAGCCATCAAATGTTTGCGCTCTTTTAAGTTTTTATTTTTTAATATCTGTAATACATATTTCTAAGTATATATTATATATGGTATGTGTGTATTACTAAGAATAACAATATGTACATAGAAGTTCATAAACGAGAATGAAATAGCTAATATAAAATATAAAGCCAACATAAGGTATTTCTAAGAGTTATGAATTTCAAAGCTTGAGCATAAATACTCCCTTAAAACACAAAATTCTTTAAAGTATTCAAGTAAGGGATATTTTGGTCATTCTTTTCTTTTTACTTTGCTTCTTTTTTGCAAGCCTTTTATAGTAAGTGTCTGAATTCCATAAAATCAAGTATTTTTTCTTCACATCACGGTGCTAAGGAAGATAAGAGAGACACATTTCATTTTCTGCTCTGATTCTGTGTTATAATTTGAAGTAAACAAACCCTGGCCATTGTTTTCTTAACTTGTACTCCAGGATGAGAACCACTGTAGTTTTCAAATTCAGTAAGTGAAGTGGTGAAAATGGACATTTCTTTACATGGGAGTAATTGCAGATTCTTCACAGTAACTTCTACACTGGAGGTATAAAAGTCAGCGTTATTTTTTTTAATGAGCATGTAATTAGTTCTTTTATGGTGTCTGTTTACCACAACATTCTTTTGTAGCAGTATGATGATTTCTTCTCAGGTACTAGAAATCTGAAGATGGAATAGGAAGGTAGAAGTTAGAATAATTTAGTTTTTGAGTGCTTTTTCAATGACTTCTCTTACATTCATATATCACAATAAAATGTTTTTGGAATACTGAAAGGTTGTTGTCACATAATGATTCCTTTGAATATGCAGTAATGTGAAGTTATCCCACTGTGCATCCTTTCAGTACCTGAAAGTCTACTTGTGGGAGTGTCACATTGAGACAGGGTAAAGGTTGCAAAAATCATAGAAGTAACAAAAGGAAAAGGTGTATTGTATACTCCCCCCTTCCCTCACAATCGAGCTGCATTTCCTCTCTCCTCCATGTAGATTTTATACTAGCATGTTTTCCATTCCAAAAAAAAGGATCACTGAAGTAATTATTTTTCCAATATTTCCTTTCAATCCCTCCAGATTAAAGGTCAGAAATATAACTGATGTAACACATCAGAATTAATGCAAATACAAACAAGATTGTGGTTCAGAAAGTGGATGCTTAAGGAAACAGTGTGGGAAAGATGCTGTCTATTCAGTGATTTTTCCTTAATGTACCAGCTGAGCTTTTGGAAGCCATCAGTTAGGGGCTCCCTGAGCTGAAGATAGCAGCAATGCAGAACCACAAATGTCTAATCCTCATTATTTTATCCAGTTTCTTTCTGAACTAGGTCTTCTTTTTTTCTTTTTGTTTATTCAGTTGGTCATTATAACTGCCCTTTGGGGATGTTGAGCCATTATGGCCCATTGCCAGAGATGACCCCCTTAGGCTGGGTGTAGTTATCATGGCTGAGTAGATTTGTGAAGACAAAGAAACACTACCCTGTGTGCAGGGTTTGCCTCTTTCCCTCATCTAACACCCTGCTTGCAGCCTGGGGTGTCAGGTGTGCCCTGGGCAGCTGTTGCAAATGACCCACCATTAACAGTTCATCAGGAATAATGAAGATGGAAGTAGAATACATAGTTTGGTTACACCCTACATTGTAACCCAGGACACATGGGAAGTGTTTGAAGGTGCAAGTTCTATTCAGACAGTTCAGCAAACTGCCTATTGTATTTCCTTGAAGTACTCTCAGAACCTCATTGAGGATTGTTTTGGAAGGAATTATTTTATTCATAACAAAAGGGAGAGACCAATAATCAAGTAACGTGCATGCAACATAGAAGATAAGGGTTTCTGTGTGCTGCAATGAAAAAAGGGGTCTAAATCATTTGGCTACATAGATGAACCCCATTCTGTGTATCACTGGTTCCTTCTCAAAGCAAGATTAGAGTTGTGCACTACTCAAGAGGAATATATACCATGCATTTATACAGTAGGATAATGAAATCTTCTTTTTACATCTCTCTTTTTTTTTCTCATAGTTGCTAAAATTCTGTTTGTCTCATCATCATGCTAATGGAGCAACAAGTATCTGTTGACAGGGGGTGCCAAAATCTCTTTCCTGAGTGCAGTAATACATCATCTGAGCCTATCAGTTTGTTGCACAGTCAGAATATAATTGCACATACCAATGTTGAGTATTGCTAGTATTTTATTGCCCATTTACTTTCTACTTGTGTTTTAGAGATAGTTGTGGCAAATACTATTTATTTTGAAAATTGAATACCACACCACTTTTAAATCATGTAATAATCCACAGCATGATTACTCCTATTGCTTCCAGAGCCTTTGGTGACTAGCCTTTGCAAAAAGTTTTGGTAATTCAAGTGATTGAATTGATTGAAATATATTTTGACTGTGATGATTCAGTGGCTTTTGTAGATCAAAAGTCTGAGGTTATGAGATAAACTCTATCTGCTTCACAGAGGATCTCTGGAAGACAATGGCAGTATGAGAAGCCCAAACAATTCCTTGCTGAGCTGATCCCATTCCCACTGCTGTGTCCATCAGATCATCAAAGACCTATCTTCACAAACCCTGAGGAGCATAGGACAGGCAGAACATGAATTACAGACCTCCAAGGGGTGAATATCTTGGGCTGTCCCAGAACATCCATCAGATCCAGGCATAAACCCCATAAAAATGCATCACCTGGAACAGTTCCCAAGATCATCTTCCAGATTAATTGTTGCCTGTCGGTGGGACACGTTATGGAATGCAGTGGAAGAGCATTTCAGGATTATGCAGGTTCTATTACAGTTAGCTGAAGGGAGAAACCAAAGGAAGGAAATGTGGCGGTCAGTGAGCCTATGGTACAAGAGACAAAGACAGTCCACTGGTGGGACAGTCCCTAGTACCAAAAAGATCCTCCCCAGTTTAGGATGACAGAAAAGGCTTCCCCCAGGCTGCTCTGCTTTGCTATGTTAATGTACCCCAGTTCTGCTTCCCTGGTTGGCCATTGGCCTCTCCTCCTCTTTGTTACCTCATATGTCCCTGCCCTAGAAGGTTCTCCACTCCAGGTTCCCCCCATTGGCCCTTGCTCCATCACCACTCCCCCAGAGTTTCCCCACTGGTTCCCATACCCTAGTCCCGCCTGTGTACCGCCCCCGTGCCCTCAGATCATTGGTTCCTGATGCTCGATCCGCTCCCATACTTAAACCCAGACCCTCCATTGTTCTTTGTCTTTGTCCCTGGAACCCTTCACGAGCGTGGCTGCAATAAACCTCTCCCGTGGAATTCTATACGGAGAGCCTTCCTGCCTCTTTGGCATTGGACCATTTTAAGGAGCTATCCATGCGTGTGTGCATGTGTGGTGGTCCTGCCAAGCGGCTTCGCTAAGGAGACCTTTTAGGAAGGTCGCGGCACATCGCGCTCCAGCACCGCCAAGCCACAGCGGATGGTTCACGAAAGAAAAAAAGAGGGGCTTAGGTGAAGTGATTTCAGGAGGAAAGAGAGAACTAAGAGGATAGAAAGGGCCAGTTTTATGTTAATAGTCTATTAAATAGTCAGTACACTTGTCTGGATATGCCCAGAGATTTGAAATCACTGGTATAAGTGAAAAGTGTTGGGATGAGTTCTGTGACTGGAGTGCCCTGTTGGATGGTTACAGGCTCTTCAGGAGTTATAGGCAGGGCAGAAGAAGCCAAGGGGTGGCACTGTATGTGATAGAAGGGTTAGAATGTATGGAGCTTACAGTTGGCAATGACACAGCTGAAAGCCTCTAGGTGAGAATCAAGGGGCAAACAAATAATGCATTCAGCTGGATAAACACATCATGTGGTGGGTTCACTGGTTCACAGGTCAGGAACAAAGGGTTACAGGAAATGGGGTGACATCAGACCAGTGACCTGTCACTGGTGAGGTTCCACAGGGCTCCACCCTCAGGCCTGTGCTCTATAATATCTTCATAAATGACTTGGACAGAGGACTGGAAGGGACACTAAGACAGTTCACAGATGATACAAAATTGGGAGGAGCTGCTGACTGCCTTGAAGGCAGGGAGACCCTGCAGAGAGACCTCAGCAAATCAGAGGACTGGGCAATAACCAACCATATGAAGTTCAACAAGGGAAAATGCTGGATCCTGCACCTGGGATGAGACAACCCTGGATGTACAGACAGACCAGTGAATGAGATGCTGGAAAGCAGCACCACGGAAAGGGACCTGAGGGTCCTGCTCAATGGCAAGTTGAACATGAGTCAGCAGTGCCCTGGCAGCCAGGAGGGCCAACCCTGTCCTGGGTGCATCAGGCACAGCATCGCCAGCCGGGCAAGGGAGAGGATTGTCCCTCTCTGCTCTGCAATTGGGCAGCCTCACCTTGAATATTACATACAGTTTTGGGCACCACAATATGAGAAAGATATACGGCTATTAGAGAGGGTCCAAAGGAGGGCAACATTGCAGTTTGAATGTCCTCATGAGAGGAAGTGGAGGGCCACACACTGATCTTTTCTGTGCTGACCAGTGATAGGACCTGAGGGAATGACCTGAGGTTGTGTCAGGGGATGTTTAGCTTGATTATTAGGAAAAGGTTCAGAGGGTGGCTGGGCACTGGAACAGGCTCTCCAGGGAAGTGGTCACACCACAAAGCCTGACAGAGCTCAAGAAGCATTTGGACAATACACTTGGGCACAGTGTGACTCTTGGGGATGGTACTGTGCAGGTGTGGGAGTTGGACTCCATGATCCCTGTGGATCCCTTCCAACTCAGCTTATTCTGTGCTTCTGTGATTTGTCTGAGCAGCACAGTCTGTTTTATCATCTAATTGCATTTCTTTCTAACTCTTTCCTGTGTTAGAGGGGCTCTCTGTTCTGGATCAGACCACAGGTTGGAGGGCTTGTGTGTCCATAGTGGCAACAACTGTGTCTATCTGTCTGTCTGTCTATCTATCTATCTATCTATCTATCTATATCTATCCATCTATCTATCTATCTATCTATCTATCTATCTCTATACCTATATCTATATAATTTATATCAATATCTATCTGTATGTGTGTGTTCCTGATGGGATTACATCATCAGCCTTGCTACTGGTTGAATCTGGGAGCAGGGAGCAGCAACAGCCTTGACTCTCTTGTATTGTTGCATAGAGCATGATATGTTTTGCTGCAACAATAAAGTACTGTAAATGCAATTTTTTTTCCAGCTTACTAGTGAAAGAAAGAGTAAAATGAAAAAAAATTTTAATGCTAGATTTGTCCTGAATCACCATCACTCTTTTCTGCTGGAGTCATTTAGTTCTCTGCAAAATAAAAGAAAAGGCTATCACATGGAGCTAGCGGCATTGCTATCTTTTCAGTCACAAATGACTACTTAAGGTGCACCACAAACAGATTTTCAAGAACGTTCACTAAATGTGCAAGCATAATGAAATTTCATTTAGCTAAATAGGGTAAATTTCCCTACTCATTCTTGGGACTATATTTGGATGAATCCTTTCAGCGTGGTGCAATTTTTGTAGCAAAGCTAGAGCATAGCACTAATTCAAAGAACCAATATTCTGCTGGACTACTCTGATTCAGAGTCCTTTACTTGACACATGGGACGATGCTCTGCGCCCATTGTGCTCCATGCACCGGATTTGGTAACTGTCAGCTCACTGAGTGTAAGCTCTTTCCTTCACTGTCTGGGGAGCTGCCTATGATAAGTTTTAAATGCACAAAACATTTCTCTAATATAGTAAGGGACTAGCTCCAGTGTCCTGACTAGCCATTATCTTTCTCATTAAAATAATTATTGCGTCCAGTGTTGAATGTGAACTATTGTGTACTATGACTGTGCATTTGTCTACAAAGTCATTGCGCTCTTGGAAGCTATTGTGGCTCATTTCTATAGGAAACCTTCTTATTATCTTGACTGTGAAGGGGAGTGGGGAAGGAGGGAATTCTGCCTTTCCCATATTCTGCATTTATTAAACATCATCTAAAAGAAAACATTTTAAACACGTAAAAGCTTTTACATGCACTCTGCATCCAAGGGAACACATTTATTTTTTCTGCTACTTTAGCAGTATGTGTGTGGTGATACTATTCAAAAAAAATAGGTCAGGACCATTTTCAGCCTTCATGAAGACAGAACCATTTCACAACGTGCTGGGAAAAGTAGTGGCCTTGTATTTTCTTGCAATCCTTAACTACAAAAAGCTGTCCATGTATTTAGAAATCTCCAAACTGCATTATTTCCTAGAAATGTCAGGAGTGACTGGAGATACTTCAGATTGCTTTACTATCTCTCAGCTAGTACAAAGTCAGCACCATAAAACCCTTTTTATAAAAAGGATTTTCTTATATATTGTACCGCGTTGGTTAAATTAAATGACCATGGCAATCACTTACACTAATCACACTAATCTGTCTTCTGAGGTTTTTTTTTAATTTTTGGATGAAAATCAAAATTTTCAGGCTAAACATCTGTGCATATCCTCCAGTTACAGATAAGTAAATTATTTGTACTTAATAGCAAGATCTCCAACTTTTCCTTCCTTCACATCCTCAAAATTCCAACTTAGGCTATTTTGTTTATCAGCTGCTCATATGTATCCATAATTATTTCAGTCACCCTCTGTTCTGGGAAATCTGTTTCAGTAGTTCACTAACTTCATTGTAAAAAAAATTTCCTTGTATCCAGTCTGAATATACTTTACCATTACTCCCTGTCCTATCATGACAGCTACTAAAGTTTGTCCCCATCTTTCTAATAAGCCTCCTTTAAATTCTGAAAGACTACAATGAGATCTCCCCAGAGCCTTCTATTCTCCAGGCTAAAAAAACCCCAACTCTCTCAGTCTTTTGTCATAGGAGACATATTCCATCCCTCCAATCATCTTCGTGGTCCTCCTCTGGACCCATTCCAACAGGTTCAGGTCTTTCCTGTGGTGAGGACGCCAGAGCTAGATCCAGTACTCCAGTTTGGGTCTCAAAAGTGCATAGTAGAAGGACAGAATTAGCTCCCTCAACATGTGGGCCATGCTTCTTTTGAGGCAGCCCAGGATAAGACTGGCTTTCTGGGCTGCAACTGCACATTGCTGGCTCGTGTCCAGTCTCTCACCCACTAGTACCCCCAAGTACTACAGGGCTTCTACCAATCCCTTAATTACCTAGTCTATATGGATACTGGGGCTTGTCCTGACCAAGGTGCAGGACCTTGCACTTGGCGTTCTTGAACCTTACAATGTTTGCACAGGCCCATTTCTTGAGCTTATCTACATGCCTCTGGATGGCATCCCATCCCTCGGGCATGTTAACTGCACCATTCAGCTTGGTGTGTTCTGCAAACTCTCTCAGGGTGCACCTGATCCCTCTGTCTGTGTCATTGTTGAAGACATTAAATAGTAGTGGTCCCAGTGCAGATGCCTGATGGACACCATCCATCACTGACCTTCATCCGGACACTGAGCAATTGATCACCTTCATTTCAGGTACCTCATTCCTCTGAATTTTTACTTCTGAACAGAGGATGTTGAGAGAAAAATAAATGCAAATATCCAGTTTGGGATTGAGTCTAACAGTAATGCTATTAGTGTCACAGAGAAACATACCCAGCTAATGATATTTGCATGAATGTCAAAAGGCCACAGGACACCCACTGCCTAATTAGCAGAAATAGAGGTTATAATGACCTGATCTAGGTTTCACTGCCCACTTCAAAGGTATTTTCATTTTGCAAGCTCAGTATTTAGGCATTTATAATTAAAAGGATCAAAGACAAATCAAGAGGAAAATAAGGAAAAACTATTTATACATCTAAAAAGAGTATAACAATGCATGGGTATTTATTAATAAATATCAGTGACTTTTAAGACAAAAAACAAACTAGCCTGCACACATATACTTATAATGACAATTAGAATATGGATTTAGCTAAGACTATTTTCTCATTTCATTATTGGTGTGTCTTGCCAAATTTACATTGGACACAGGACACCCAAACACTAGATGAAAAATTTGGCATTAATTTTTAAAATTATTTCATGTGAAATGTAAACAAGTAATTTTGTTATACACAATATATATGTGAACATACATATGTATCTAACTGTAAAATACACTGCAAATAATTTTGTTAATTAGTTCACTGGATTGTTTGATTGAAAAAGGCTTCAGAGATTGGTTGGTCCAACCTCCTGCACTGAGGCAGGCTCAAAGACACCTGTAAAGATTTCATGTATATTATTAAATAAAAATCAATATAAATCCATTTCAAATTAAATCAGAAATTATGACAGCAAATATTTTATTGCCTAACTGAACAACAAATTGCCAGAGTGATTTAAATTAAGAAAAGAAGTACTTCCCCAATCTGTTAAGATGATGGAATACTGACTAAGTATTCAGAAAACTTGTGTAGGGGTATTTTGCTAAGTTTTAAGAGCAATTCCTTTCCTCAAATGAAGAAAATATTTCCTTCTTTGTAAATTTCATGATAAACTGATTAGAAGTTAAAGAGACAGGAATGCTTTCCCCCCCCATCTATTCTATGAGGGAAAAATAAACAGGCTGTACAAGATGAAAGAGAGGTATTATATGCTGACTGGTGGAAATCAATCAGCCTTTGAAACACAGAAAATACATTGTCTTGCCTAATAAAACTCAGGCAAAATTAATAAAATATTTTTTATTCTTATTTCTTGAGCACAATTTTGAGTTTTACTTAAGTAAGGGAAACCATCAAAAATGGTATTTTAAATGTTTAATTTATTTTTACTTTCATTCAAATTTAGTAGCTGGAATTTTTTAGTGAATTAAACTTTGCCAACATTTCCCAGCGCATTAAAAAAAAAAAAAAACCTAGAAAATGGAATAAATATTTGTGGAGTGATGCAACTACCTAAATGTGAATTGGCAAGATATATATTCCTGGGTAACAAGTAGGAATGTACTAGCCTAACCTTCAGTAGGACAATCATTAAGACATATGAGGATGACTTTTCTTGCCCAACTTAGACATTTAAAGTTAACAGAGAGCCACCAGCCCTTCTGAGAGTCTGTTCTCTGTCAGAAATTCTCTTTCTCTATGCTGACTCTGTGTGAAGGGGTTGGATTCAAACAAGTTACTCTTTTAAATGTGTAAGGCAATTGAGAAGATTCCTACCTACATTTAGTTATTGATATTGCAGGGTTTGAGGCTTGTAGATTTAGAGAGCATTAAAAGTCATAGGCAAGTCTAATTCCCTGATGAAAATCGAGAGCAGACATGAAGTTGCTTTGTATTTGCCCTTCCAGTTCTCAAAAAGTAATTTTCAGAGCTCTTCCATCCTCTTGTGGTGGGATAATAAAATGGACTCATGACTTCTCTTCCTCTCCCTCTTAACATCTATAGTTTATCTCATCCTCAAATGCTGCTTGTGGACAGGGTCTTCATTTGGGTTTTGGTTCCTTTTTTAAAGTGTTATTCTCTACAGTAAAAACGAAAAATCTTATTGGCACAGCAACTGAAAGGATCTTTTCTTATCATTCCTCAATGTAACCGGTCCTTTGATTAATCAAAGCCACAGAAAAATAAGACTTTCCTCATCTGTAAAACTGTCACGACACCTGAGCCAAAATTTGACTGTCGTTTGACCCAAGCTGGTATTAACATATATAGTGTAGAGGAGAAAAAGCAGACACGAGCAAGAGTTAATTCTGGAAACCTATAGCTCCTATAATATGTCATACTAACACATATAGCACATTTGCACACTTGAGTGGACACTTTCTGGTGGTTGACAGAATCTAACACCGTTTTTTCTTTGTCTGATTCATTGCTATTAGACTGGTGGGTTCATGTGACTTTGTGAACACCCATAAATCCTCAATATTTTTTTGCTCCTTCTAGAAAATTCTTATTTATTTGCTATAATTTTTAGTTAGTCTTGTCATTAACACCATTTGTAAAAAAAGACTATTTATCTAATGAAATAAAGACAACTAGTTTTCATTGCTATTTAGTCATAGTTAAAAGCGTAGAAATTTAAAAAAAAGGAAGACTGAGGGTCTTTCTTCAGATGATAGATTTCTATGATCCTTTCTTGTATTACTACTTGAACGTGGTTGAGTAGCCTCATTGAAACTATTTAGAATATTCAAGTAGTTTCTGGTGCAAGATCAGGACTCTAGCCAAACTCTTCTATGTACATCTGTTCAGTCCAAGGAGTGACTCTCTCCTTGAGCAAAGGCCAAGGTAGATTCTCAAAATTTGTGCCAGAACTGTGGATAATGGCTAGGAAGATTCCCTCAACTGAAAATAAAATGTATATTATTAGTGTGACATGGCAGCTAGAAACATAATAAGAAAAGTTTCACAAAAATTATATAGAATTTTAGACAGAAAAACATTCTTTCTTTCCCCCCCTTTTTTTTTACACTGGTCTGTAAAATTTAACAGAAAATAAGATCCTCATTATGGATTGTGCTGCTCATCAAATAATCCAGTAGATAAATCAGTGTTTCTACTGATCTGTATGAAATAATTATACAAAGAAAAGTTTATTTGTAATTTTATATACACTTTTCCTATTATTTATGGAGCAGCAAAAGAAATAATCATGCTTACTCCTATGAATGGCAAATACTGTTTCATAATCAAGGACTTGTTCCTAAACTCTTGATGGAAATTGACTTTAAAAGTGAATGCAACCTCTTCCTAAGAATGTTTATAAGTGCTTGTAATTCAGCTTAGAATTCTTCTTTCTTTTTTTTTCCCCATCGTTTTTTAAACAATAAAAAATAGTATTGAAAGGAGAATGTTAACATCATTTGCCATTAGTAAGAAGTGTAACTTCATTAAAGCAGAAGGCCATATAATCCCTATAGGAGCTCTCTGCAGGAAATACTTTATTCTTACTTAGCATATCTGTGAATTCTATCAGCATTAGTGTCTTTCAAAATGTTTGTTTCTCCTGAATATTTATGAAGGACTGTCCAGTGACCTGCTTAGAATCTCCAGGTTTGTTCTGCCTTAACAATCTCTCAAGTAGAATGCAATCAGAAGACTCATTCTCCCTGAACAGAAGCGATCAATATGGCACAGGCCAAGGAAATGTCTGCAGAAAAGAGATTTCTATCAATGAAATGGAAGAAAGAAAACAAAACACAGGATTGGACTATAACTCACCAAAAAAAAGTCCTAATACCTAAGTCATGATAGTTTCTTCTTTGTTCATCTTTGTGTAATCACATCACTACATTATAATGTTCACCACAAAAACTCTCCACAGAAAAAAAGAGGTAGTTCTTTTTGTAATAAATTTGGAGAGCTTTTGAGATCAGAGAAACAGTGTTCCTTCATGAATTATAGATAAATTTTAATTAATAACAAAAGTTTGGATTAATTTAACTAGGAGCAGGTTTGATTTTTAAGCTGTTTTTGGCATATTTAAATTTAATATTATTGCAAATCTTCATTAAACTTAAATCCTCAGTCACTATTAAGCTCTGGGTTTTGTTATCCTCCTGAAAATTATGTCCCAAATTCCCAAATACATAGATGTCACAGGCAGTGCTTGAGAATGTTGACGTAGCACTAAGCTACATGTAACATTCTTGATATAACACTGTCATTTCATTGACTTTATAACCTCTCACCCCCAGTAGATTAATTCCCTTGTAATTATTAGCATCTAAAACCTTACCAGTTTTCCTCCTTTTAATTCTTCTGGAAGATTCTACACCCATGTTTGATTGCATTTTTTTTTTTGTTGTTGTTTGCTTTAACTGTCATGATGAAGAGCTATCCCCAGTAGTATATACAGATACTCCCTAGATATGTTCACATAATCTAACAGATTACTTTTTCTTCATTTTCACAGAATCACAGAATAGGAATCAGATGGCCCACTGTGGTCCTTCTAACCTTTCTACTCAGGCAGGGTCATCCTAGAGCACCTTTCACAGGATTGCATCCAGATAGTTCTTGAATATCTCCAGTGAGGGAGACTCCAAAACCTCACTGGCTCCAGTGTGTGGTCCCTTTCACAAAAAGTTCTTCCTCATGTTCAGGTGGAACTTCGTGTGCATCAGTTTCTGCCCATTGCCTCTTGTTCTATTGGTTGACACCAGTCAGAAGAACCTGGCTCCATCCTCTTGACACCCTCCCTTCAAGTAATTACAGACAATGAGGTCCCCTCTCAGTTGTTGATGCTGCTGGCCCGTTGTGGCTGGAGGCCACTGTGTCCTCTTGGAAAGCGTCCAGATGAGGCTGCTTTGGCTGGCACCACACTGGCACTCAGCCTCTGCCCAACAGAAGCCATGTGCATGTACGCCACCGGATAGCTGTTGAGTGTGTCACCAAGAATAAAGAGGCGGGAGGGGTCCTTCACATAGAGTTCCATGAGACTATATTGCCGAGCCCGTGAAGGGTTCCAGGGGCAAAGGAACAAGAATACAGGAGGGTCCAGGGTATAAGTATGAAGGCAACAAGGGGCGGGGAGAGCATCAGAGACCAATGGTTTGAGGGCACTGGAGCAGTACATAGGTGGGGCCCGGGTATAGGAGCTAATGCGGAAACGCGGAGGGAGGAGCCAAGGGCCAAGGGCTAATGTGAAAGCGGGGAAGGGAAAACATTCTAGGATATGAACTTATTAGGGGTACAGGGGGGGGAGAGTTAGCAAACCAATCGGGGTAACAGAACTGGGGTATATTAACATAAAGTGACAGAGCACCTTGAGAGAGGGCCTTTCGGTCACCCTGCCTCAAGGCTTACCCAAGGGGGTTGATTCAAAATTTGGGGCTGTCTCACCACCCCTGGGCCCCCCAGCCCACAGGCCACCCCCACCACGGGGGCAGCCACCGCAACAAGTTGTCTCAAGTCTGAACAGGGTCAGCTTTCTCAGTCTTTCCTTGCAAGAGGGGTTCTACCGACCCTTGATCAACATTGTAGCTCTCCACCAGACCTGCTCCAGGAGCTCCATGTCTCTCTTTTACTGAGGAGCCCAGAAATAGACACAGCATGCTAGACGTGGCCTCACCAGGGCTGAGTAGAAGAACAGGATCACCTCCCTCAACCTGCTGGCAATGCTCTTCCTAATATAACCAAGGATACCACTGGCCTCCTTGGTCTCCAGGTCACACTGCTGACTCATGGACAGCTCATTGTCCACCAGGACCCCCAGATCCTTCTTTGCAGAGTTACTGTCCAGCAGGTCAGCCCCCAGCCTGTGCTGGAGCATGGGGTTATTCTTCCCCAGGTGCAGGACCCTGCACCTTTGTTGAATTTCGGACAGTTCCTCTCTGCCCATCTCTCCAGCCTGTCAGTATCCCTCTGAAGGGCTGCACAGCTCTCTGGGTCACTCCTCCCACCTTTGTGCCACCTGTGAATTTGCTGAGGGGGCATCTGTCCCTTCATCCAAGCCATTGATGGGTAAGTTAAACAAGAATGGACCCAGTATTGAACCTTGGGGGACACCACTAATGACAAGCCTCCAACTAAACCCTGTGCCACTGATAATGGCCCTCTGGGATCTGCTGTTCAGCCAGGTCTCAATCCACCTCACTGTCCACTCATCCAGTCCACACTTCCTATGAGGGTGTTGTGAGGGGTAGTGTTGAAAGCCTCGCTGAAGACACGTATGTAATAAAACACATATACATAATATTGAAGACAATATTCACTGCTCTTCTCTCATCCATCCAAGTAGTTGTTTCATCTGAAACAACTGAAGGTAATCAGTTTGATCAAGAATGATTTAACTTTAGTGAATCCATGCTGACTACCCTGATCTGCTTCCTGTCTTCAATGTGGGTAGAGATGGCCTCCAGAATGAGGCTCTTTATCACCTTTCCAGGGATTGAGGTGAGGCTGACTTGCTGGTAGTTCCCTGGGTCCTCCTTCTCACCATCTTTGAAGACCGGAGTGAAATTTGCTTTCTTTCAGTCCTCAGGTATGTCCCCTGATCCCCATGACCTCTCAAAGATGATTGTGAAAGGCCTTGTTATATGTCTGCCAGATCTCTCAGTATTAATGGATGCATCCCGTCAAGGTCCATTTTGCAAATGCACTCTCAGGAAAATAAAACTAAATCTTCCAGGAAATATTTTGTCCTGTGTAGAATAGCTAGCAGCACCTTGGCCCACAGGCTATCACTTCTGGAAACTAAAAGCCACTGCTGAAAAACTTTTATGGTACATGTCTAATGTTACCTGTATGAGCAGGAAACATAAACCAAATTTAGGATATCATAGAGTAAAGATACATTTAATAAGAAAAATCAGGAGACGGACAATTTTATTGAAAACAAATACATTCTTTTAAGTTTCCCAGAAGAGAATAACAATCAAGTAAAAGTATACTACTTCTTGTTTATAATCCCACCCCATTTTGACTTCAATTTAGTCCACATTTCTTTTGCTTTCTAATTTTTTTTGGTGGATGAAATTATTTTTTAAGGTGAAAAATAGATGTGGATAGAGAGTGAATATTATTATATAAATTGTTATGAAAAACCTTTCAAGTCAATAAAAATTTGAAAAACCATCACATTAAGTTATAAAATCATAAGGCTAAAACAATAGGGTTTTTTTACCTAAAGCTGGGGAATGCTATTAGATTTCAAAACAAATATACATAGGTGTGTGCAGGTTAAAAAACCATGGGAAAATTAGCAAATGCATGAGGGTGAGAAGTTTGCCAGAGAACTCTGGATAACAAAGAAATCTCCAAGTGAGAGATTGCTGACATTGAAGTGCTTTTCTGCTATTTGACTTTTGCTTTATTCAGAGACACTCAAGCTTGTTGCTCTTTTTAAATAAACACAGTTTTGACAGAAATAACTTGGCATTATCTTGTTATTCTCCTGAGTATATTAGTTGGTTATTTTTCCTTACATATTTGAACAAAAGTTCTTTTCTGGAGACAGAGCCTGCACAGAGCCTCCTATAATGATATATTCTGTACATTTTAATATAATAAAGTTGAGTTTTTGGATTGATATAAATTAACAAAATAAACCAGTTCTGATTTATTTGGAATGAAAAGGATCATATACTACTTCAAGATAATGAAATAAACCCCCCCTGGTTCTTCATGACTACATGTGGTAAGACCTTTGTTTTCTGTAACACCTAAGAGACTTAACATGTAGTTTCAAAATTGGCTCGAGTTTTGGTCTGTCCTACTGCTCCACCCAAAAAGTTTGTGTAATGGAGGGAAGATCTGCTATTCTTTCTACCTCATCCAGGTCATAGGTGTCTGTTGGTTTCCATTTGACAGCTCTAGCTATCCATTATCTGACTCAGCTCAATTTCTAGAACACCTACAAGGGGAAGAAGTATGTGTGAGAAGGTGGCTGGGGTGAAGGAAGACAAAGTTTTTTCACCATCATCCTGCAATTATGAAGACTTACATTATTTAGGAAACACTACCTAATATGGCTTTGAGATTGAGAATTTTATGACTAGGAATATAAATATTGATCTTTACTTCTGTAAGTAGGCATCTAAATAAAGAGACTACTTTCAAAACCAGAACAGAAAGTCCAGTCACTAATTAAACTCTACAGAAGATTCCCTATGGGAGCCTTGTAAAACATTTTGAAAATTGATCCAGCTGTTTAATTTTCCTTCAGTTTTGAGCAATATGCCTAATACAAGTCATCCTGACAAAATGCTGCAATACTGGTTGACTACTGACTCACAGGGAAATTTGATATACAGAAGATGATCGACATTACTTCCTACAGTAGCTTTTTTTTCCTTTTGTTTCCTATTTCTTTTTTCTTTTAAGTTTTTCATCTAGGTGACAAAGCTTTCATACTGTTTAGCTTGTAAAAGCCGACAAGACCACAGACCAAAGGTTATATGGCTGCACTTCATACAAATCTTGCAGACTTTTGGTGATGCTACAGCCAACCAGCCATTCTAACAGACGTCCATAATGATCTTTACCTCTTGGAGAAGCAGCATACTGATTGAAACAAAATTATTCAGGTTTATGAGGAAGGATAGTATCACATGGTTGAGTGAATCCCAAACATTGATAATACATAAAATTTGTGTAATTTTGGACTACTATATTTCCTGGCTGCAAATACCGATGAGATGTTATCATTTCAAGTGACTGGTATATTCTAGCTTGTTTACAAGGAGGCATCTAGTTAGGAAAAATATCAGCTTTGTAGCTTCTAGTTACAATTTTAACTACTGTTCTTTCAGAACTTTTGGTAATAGTGACATGGTGAAGAGAAGGATGTCAAGAAAATGGTAATGCTTTTTTCTTTTTAGGTAACAAGTAAAAGATTTTGGGGAGAAACTCTCTACAAATGAAATCTTGCCTTCTCTAGAGCCCAAGCAATTGCAAATAGGATTCTCTTCTTAAATCCTCTTGTCATAATGGAGACTAAATTAATTTTTTGAAGAAGATGAGCTTTCTCTGTTTATCCACCAGTGTAGTAGATAACATTTTCTTCCAGATTGTGAGAATCTTGAACTCAGCTGCTTTTCAGCCTGGTGATGGTTTACATTGTTCTCATCTGTTGTGAATATGCCATTTTCTTCAGAGGATTTTTTAATATATTGTGAAAAGTAAGAATGCACAACTTAACCTATTTATATTAATTCTAAAATAATTCCATATTATTTCAAATAAGTGCATAGAAGTAGATACTATATTTAGGAAGGCAGAGATGAACGCTGCTGGATGGTAATTGTAAAAGAACAGAGGAAGGATTCAAACATAGGCAATATCTACTAAATAGGTTATAGAAATTGCATTTATTTTCTACCTAGTGATTGTACTAATAAAATTATTGACATTTTTAAAGGAGGACCTGTGAGAATCACTTTTGGTTTTGGGGTTTTTTTGAGACCTTAACCTGTTGACCAAGGTGTATTCTCAGGCAGTTCTGCTGGAAACTTCTGTTTGAAACTGAGGCTGAGATGGCTGTTTCAGCTATTATGGCAACACAGACACTGAATCCTGATATGTTTTAAGAACTCTCAGATTATCTATTATACTGAGCTGTTGAGGTGCTACGTGGTTTGGGTATACAGCAGACAAGGACCTATCTAGTACCGGAAGGTTATGGGGAAAACTTCAGTAAAAAAACCACTTGGTCATCTAAAGTTTTGTTAAAATTTTTAATTTAGTTTCATAAATATTTTCTTGGCCTTCTCTAAAATGTGTTGAAGAATTAGTAGGCATTTCTTGTTAAATTAGTATGTGGAAAATGCATATCTTCAGTAGCTGATATTAGAAATAAAGAGGCTATGTTTTAGAATTATTTGATTTCAGAATATAAATAAAACTCATAAGGGAATGGCATGGTTTACTTACCTTAGAAGTGACTAATATGATACATAAATAAATAATCTTTATGACAAATATCACAAGTCATATTTTGTGCAGCATTAGGAAAAACTTTAAGTATTAACAGTTAAATAATAATGTGAGAAATAGACAATATGGAAGAATGTTATATAGATTAAATATTAAGATAGTGTTTCAAATTGTACCTTACATCTGAGCTGGGACTTGCCACTTAAGACATTTTACATCAGAAATACACTCCTATTTCATGATTTCTCATCAATTTTGTACTAAGGCATGAAGTGCTCCACTTAATACCACAGCTTACACAAATAAACATGTTTGATTTTGATGAATCCTGAGCTTGCTTTTTGATGAATACTATTGAGACAGCTCATTAAAAACTAGGCTTTTTTTTTTTTTTTTTTCACTTTGGTCACATTACTATCTAGAACAAAGTCAGACTGCTTTGCAAGAAAAAAAAGTTATATAATGACTTGGATTTCACCTCTGCTTATTAAAACAACATCAGAGCCATGTGCTGCATTTTCTAAGAGAAGGATTGATATAGTCATGACAGTCAATGCTGTTTAACACATATTGTCAGAAGTTTCACTATATGCTTTTCTGTTAGCAGGGGGAGCTTTGGACTATGAATAATTTCTGTATGCAAAGCAGGGTTTGAATTGCCAGTATCAACTGCAAACCACGAGGTTTGGGATCAAGAGAAGCAGTGTAGCCATGGACATGGTGCTATGCCTAAACTCACAAACCCTGCAGTTCAGTACAAGTGATGAGGCTACATGGAGCTCTGCACCAGTGTGGCTCTACCAGTTTCACTAAGAAATGTTCTTAAACCTTGCATGAATAATTTTGCTGCATTACATTGTTTGTATGCCCTGCATTCACAGTTTTTTAAAACAAAGCATTTGATGAACAAAGTTTGTAATTTTTTATCCTCTTTCTTATTGCAAATATCATCTGAAATTTCTAAATATTTATTAAAAGCTTTTATTGTCTGGCTGTATTAATTCTTTATGTCTCAGTCTTTGTTTAGTAGGGTTTAATGGAAAAGGCCTAGGCAGTAGACCAACATAGTTCCTTCCATTTAGTGTGTAACTGAGACAGAGACTGTGAGTGCTTGTTTGAAAGCTGTGATAAAAGTGGAAACAATGCCACACTCTTTATCTTAGTTGCTATGTCACAGAGTTTCTGAAGGAAAAAAAAGTAGTGATGGATGTATCAATAAAACTGTTCCTAAAATGGACAGCTCCTGACTTCTCTCTTTTCTGGGCATATTTTATCCATAAATAAAAGTTAATTATGTCACTTCAATACATTATTTCTGGTGACTATCACAAGTTAGGAAACATGGTAAACGGAAAGACCAAGAGATATGTGTATCTCTTGATGGGAACTTCTCAGGCCTGAAGATTATTTTGCTGTGGTCAGAAGTCAGTTTTCCTAAAGATAGGACACTACTTCCTTTTCAGTAAAATTTTGAGACTTTTTTCCTCCTTTATAAAAACTCCAGAAATTAATTTAAAAAATTCAAAACCTTTCAGTTTTTAACTGTTACACCTTTGCTGGTGCTAATTCTGATAGCTAGTGTAGAACAGAGCACTGAAATAGCTTTGGAGCTTATTTACTTAATTAAAAACCAGATGTTATTCCACCAAAAAGGTAAGTGAAAGAACCATCTTTACCTGTAACTAACCACACTCAAGGAAAGAAAGAATCAATCCCACAATGCCATGTTAAAACAGCTGTAAAATTATTGAATAATAGTTGGTTGTATTTTACAAGTCTAAATATCTACATGAAAATTTGTATGCATTGCTTAATTTGGATATTCTGTTTTCTTTGAAAGGTTGAATACAGTGATGACTGCTGGGTTATTATCTTGGTTTTCAATATGTGACATGACAAGAACCACAGAAGGTTGAAACATGAAGTGGTACTGTTGGTTCAATTTTGACACTACTGAAAAAATAATTTCTTCAGTGGAACATTCGTTCACAGACATTGCTGTAAGTGTGAAGCTTATGTTGGTGTGATTATATATCTTGTATCACTACAATGTCTAAGGAATTTGATCACCAAACACTTAAGAACTGAAAGCTACCCTCAGATGATGAATGCTTTTTAAGAATATAGCTCAATATAGATAGGTATTGAAGTACCCAACCCAGTTCATGGAGAGTTATAAAAGCACCTGGGGATGTCGGACAAGAAGGTGAGAATAGAACTTATACTAGATTGTGGCTCAGCTCCAAACATTTAACAAGCAAGTAGGTTTTTGAGAAAACCAAATACTAACAATTGAAAAAAAAAATTGAACCTGCTTTTCAAATTTCTGCTTTCAAGCAGAAATTGAAATGGATGTGCTAGATGCTGCTGGCATCTCACAACATTATCATGTTTGGGAAAAGGTAATTTAATGAAAATTTCGCAAGAACAACTACTTCTGTGTGATCTACAAATAATTTAGCCTATGATTTTGTAAATTATTTAGATAAGTGATGTTTATTTTACATTTTCAGTACAATGGCATATGTTAATTTCTGTCAATATTTCTATTAAGTACTTGCATGAAAATAAAACTGCCTTTTCCCTGTTTCTTTTCCATCCTAGAAGAAGACTCTGTTTACCATGTTGGTAGGATTTGTTTGTTTATTCATGTGTTCATTTGTTTGCATAGGTGGCTAAGGATGGTTAGGTTATTATTTCCAAACTAAAATATAAGAAAAAGGCTTTAAGCTGAAAACTACAAATTTCTTAGTGGCAAGTGAATTCACAGGTGAGGTTTATCACTGAATTCCCCTTTATGGAGAGATTCACTACTCTCACAAGATTTCTTTTGCAATACACTATTTTATTGTTCCAGTGGGAAGCAACCTAAGACAGTATTATGGGCCACAGGAAGGCAGGATATCTTAAGCGGGTCAGTCACAGAGGACTTTGAATTGCTTTCTATAGTTAGTTAAGAGCAAGTGAAGGGTGACCTACATAGCTGAGAGAATTCTGGTGTTTATTTGAAGCAATTGGAGCTTTTCAGGATATATGTCTCAGTTGCTAGAGGGAAGCTAAAATAATTAAGTCTAAATCTTGTGTCTAGATCTGTGTCCAAAAGCATAGACTACAGTAATCTCTTAAGAATGTAAGGGGCAGACACTTTTTGTTCAACTATTTTTTATTACAATGTTTGATGCAACTCCTCACAGGAATAAGAAAACCAAAAAGATCACAAGATTGTAAACTAACTTAATAATACCCCCAGCTGTGAGGATTATTATGGAGAAGATAAATCTCTTTCAAATGCTATTCCTACTTGCATCTATGGCTACATGGCTATCCTGTTGATTTTAGTGATAGGAATCATCAAAAAGCTGCAGTAGATATCTGAAATGAAGGAACATGGAGTTTGTGTTTCACCTCTTGATATCCCACATCTTTGTGTCTTGTGATAAGTAATGTGAGGGTCTTGTGATCCTTGTGAGACAGTAAAAAACAGCAGCCCATACTTTTTTGTATGTAATTTAAAGAGGGAAAAATATAAAATTTCTACTATTTACTCAGAGTCAACTGGAGGAGTCACATAAAAATTTGGGGTGAAAATACCTAATGTAATGGAATATTACACAAAAATATAACTGCACTTAATTTGCTCACAGAGAAAATCAGTCACCTATTAAAGATTGTGTAGGTCTCTTTCTTTAATTACAGCTGCATATCTAATGATTCAAGATTTTGCTAACTTGCTTGCCTTTTTTGGTTATTTCTCTGTTATCACATTAGAAAAGGAAGACAGATACATTATTTCCCAATACTTTCCAAGAGATCCATGTTATAGAACTGTGAGGCATTCAAAGCTTGTATTAAGAATTATCTTTTATGATGAGTTTTAAAGAAGAACAAGAGAGGATAACTAGCTACATATTAATAAAATATTTCATTTTAAAAGAAAATGTTTTGGAAGCCTTACTAATGGTAAATGCATTCCAATTTGAATACTACTTAAGTTCTGAGAACTGATTTGAAAATATTTCTGTGAAATTTTTGATAACTTTTCACATTGATAGGCCTTTTTGTGATCTTTATGATACTTTATATTTTAAAAGGCTACAAATAAGAATGACAAAATGGACATAACAACAACAAAAGCTTGAAAATATAAAATATAAGAAATACTATAGATTACTTTTATTGAGATAAAAAACCGTTACATTAATATCCTTTATTAGCTTTCTTCTCCAGTAAAAAGTTGTATTCAATAAAATCAACATATGAATTATTATTTTTATTCTTATAATTCTAATTGAAAGAGAAAAGAAAAATAAGACAGGTGACTGTTAATTCATGCCTTGAATGGTGGCTATTGTATGTAATATGTCTGTTTTTTGAGGATTACAGAGCTGTTTGGCACAGCCATAATAAGTGACACTGACATTATCTCAACACTATTGATGTTTCACATGGGACATAGTTTTGTGAGAAAACTGAGCAGTTCATAAGTGTGCACAGGAGTTTCCTATTGTATAATTTTATCCTGAAAAAAATCTTCACAAGTATTTGCAGTCAGTCTTTTATATTGGTTAAATCTGTAGATCAGGTGTCTTACTCATATTTTGCCAAGAGATTTGTCAAAACTTGTTCTTGAAAACTTTGTGAGCGTGGGGTTTCTTCTGTTCTGTATTGTTTTGTTCTGGTTTGGTCTGGTTGGTTTGAGTCTTTTTCCCTCATTAAAATCTGGCTTTTGGATTCACTTTAGCAAAAGAGTACTGACTTGCCTCACTCATGTGGACTTGAAGACTGAATAAAAAGGTTAATATAAGGAGAAATAGCTTTCAACAACCATAGATATTTCCAATTTATTAATGTAAGGTAAATTGACTGAATTTCATTCACTGAGTGTTGCAGCGGGGATTACTGCAACAAGCTGGGCATATCCCACAACTGAGAATACATTTCAATCTAAAAACACACAACCCCCCCCCCCCCCCCAAATTAACAAAGAAACATCAAAAACTTTTAAAATTTAAAAGAGATACGCTTATGTTACAGTTTAAAAAAACAAGATTTGAAATTATATTAATTTTCTATTACTACTTCAAATTTATGCTATTCAATAATCTATCCTACACATAATTGCTAACATTTATGTGGACATAACATTGATTCACACTATCTACCCAATGTGTAGAAAGTTAATTTTGGGAGGAGAAGAAGGAAGAAAATGGAAGTCAATATCCATTTCTACTCATGGATTCAGCCAGCTGTGCCATTTGAATTGTATTTTGGATCTAAGGGGGCCATTCCATGGTACTCATGAAATTTCTATGGCTCAGCCACTTTCAAAAGTCTCTTTAGTGCTGAAAGGAGCCCTTAAGCTTTACAATCCTGTTAAAGCCTTCATTTTCCACTCAGATTAACCTTTATACTTTGAATCATTGGGGTATTCATCCTTGCTTGAAAGAAAACTGAGGAAGCTATGGGAAGTAAGAGACGGGAGTTCATCGTTTTGAGGTTTGGCTTTTTTGTTTTAATGTGGGGGAAAAATAAACGTCTCTTTCTGAGCCCTACAAATAAAAATGCCTCATTCTAAGGAAGAGACATAAACTATCAAATGTAATGAAATGTTTTTGTTAAATAATAAGCAACAGAAGCATAAAGAAATAAATATTTTTCTTAGAGGTAAAATATATACAACTATAAAATCATAAATATACTGGAGAATTATAATATGAATTTGTAAATTGTATGCAAATAGCTTGAAACCAGATCTACAAAGACATAAATAAAGCAACAAGACTGAAAGGTTTATATGTTGGCTTGTTTATAGAGTAGCACAAACATTTTTCTTTTTTAATTGGCAATTAATTTTCGGCAGCCATCTAGGTACTTTCATGTCAAATTACTTTCCCTATACTAAACAAGATTAGGCATCCAAGCAGCAAAGCACTTATGTGAAAAGTGAGAAACTGACTGTCAAGTAGATATTTTCCACATATAACCAATTAAAATGTTTCTTTTGTGATGAATGGATGTTGTAATTCCACATCTTGTATTTCCACTTTGGTCTGCACACCTGCCTAACTTCATGGTTCTAATGTCTGAAGATAGATAAAGGCAATACTGAGTTCTCTTACTGTTCCTCTTGCTCTTTAACTCCAGGACAAATGTGGTATACAAGCATCTGTTATTGAGGTTTGAGTCATAAATAATATATCCAACCAGTAATGCTGCCCATACATATTTTAGTTCAGATGAATACCCACAATACAATGGATGAATGTAAGCTTTTTAGCAGGTCATTGCTTTGATGATTTTTTTTCTTTTGCCTCACTTCAATATTTTTTCAAGATATCTCTACATTTAGAAGTAGGGCTACTGACACATAAGGTATAAAGTAATGTATTATTGATACTCTTCAAATGAATGACATAAAAAGGAAAATATTGATTTTAAAAAGATGTATCATTTTTCTTATTTCACAGAAGACTGATGCAGGTTCATGTGGCTATCAATATTATTTGAATTAATGCATATTCCTTACTATTGATTGCTTTAACAATGATTGTCATAACTGATTTATGGGCACTTAGGCACGTTAAATTTTTAAAAAGGCAAATATCAGATTTGTATATATAGATGGATTGACTTGAATAAACAAGATTGCTAAATGTTAATGACACAGTGTTTGATGGAATTTACATTATAATACATTATGTTCAATACTTTGTTTTAAAGTGCTACAGAAAAACCTCAAAAGATTTCTTCGAGAAATTTTACTGTAGGACAGATTCTGTTACTCTCATTCATGGTATCTTATTCGAGAAGTCATACCTTTGATTTCAGTGGGATTTATTATAAGTGAATAAAATAAAGAGAAAAGACTAAATGTACCTTAAAAGTATGGCACCTATTCAAGGATGGCACCTATTCAACTGGACCCTAAACAGAAAAAATGTGTGGGAGGGAGGAAAGCCAAAACTTTTCATGTGTCATTAAGATGAAAATAAACCCAGGTCAGCAAGAATGACCAGAACACAGTGATGGAGGTGATTGTAAGGAATTTATGGTACATAGAAGAGAAATTCTGTATTTCAGAAGAAAGACCTTAAATTGCAGAGCAAAATCCTGAACAGCACAGTACAGTGACTTGAACTACACAAGTGCTCTGTTATAGTGAAGAAACTGTTTGGGGGACCATCTAGATGGTTTATGAATTTGTCTTGCTGTGTGCATGTCTAAAGGACCAAAATTGGTTAAAGCTGGACTCAAAAAACTAGCATCAACCTTGTAGATACAGAGCTTAATGTGAAATTAATCCCTACTTTTTTTCTCTAGCACACTCGTCTAAGCTGAATCAATTCACCCACACATAATAAATGGGGAAAAACACCTGAAGGACAATGCATCTAAACTTTAAATGAGTTTGCAAAATAGATGATACTTTTGAACCATTTTTAGTTCCCATTGACTGGAAAGGGAAACCAAGATGATTATGTTTACTAGACTATGTGGTAAATATTTCAAATTAGGTGAAATGAATCCCACTTATTTGGAGAGTGCTTATAAACATCCCAGCAAGTAAAAATGTCTGGATTCTGTTAGGACTCAAGGACATTAAGGATGACCAGGGTTTAATTTAGAAGCCAGCATGAGAGTCTGCAGTACGTCCATCAAGGCTGTTTCACTAGGACAGTTACCACATTTGCTCGACACCAGTTAACCTATCTATCTGTCAGAAGAAATCTCGAACTTACCAGAGGAACATTTAAGGAACGTTTTGTTCCATCCAAACCCTAACTGAGAAAATAACTTTGGAGCTTATCTTTAATCATGTCAGCATCTTTCTGACTTAACTGTGTCATGCTGTATTTCGAGATAAGCATGCACTTACATGGCTGTTTGTTTCATTCACTTATTTGCTTTGGTTTTGGTTGTTTCGGTTTTTTTGAAGAGACTTACACAAAAATTTGATCAAGGGAAGAGCATTAGGGTTAGGGAAAGAGCATGGTTAACTTTTTAACCATGTATTTTTAAAAAGGTAATACCTTACCTCAAAATCATGAGGGGCAACTATCCTAAATTCACATGGGATTTAACTGTAAAAATATTATTGAAGTTACTGATACACAAAATGTGTATACTGCCTTTATATCAAAAACATTTGGAGGGCATTTTTTTGTTGTTAGCATCTTTTAATTACAATGACAATATTTTTAATACATAGTTGTACTAGTTTGAAAACAAACCAGCGGGAGGCACCAAGTCAGAATAACAATTTAATGGAAATTAAAGAAAAGGAAAAAAAAAAAGTAAAAGAAGACACTGGTTCAAACTGACAGAGTCAAGGTACAACCTGACACCCTGTTAGGCAGGGTGGTGGTGGCAGTCTGGTAGAATGGTGGCTGCAGTCCTCTGAAGCAGTGATCCTGTAGAAAAGAGTGTCTGCTCTTCCTCAGAAAGTCCAATGGTGACTGTGTAGCTCCTGTCCTCTGGAAATCCAGTGGAAAGGTTCCCTCTCTGGTGTTCAGCCTCAGCTTATATCCACGCTGGGATGCTTGGTTCCTCCCTCTGGGTGGAGCATCTCACAATGGGGTAATGAGTCATGAGGCCAAGTGTTGATTAGGCTCATTAACAGATGATAGTCCAGAGGGAGTTATCTATGAGTCAGGCGGCAGGACAATGATGGGCCATTAACAGCAAGACAGTCTGGGGGGAGGAGGCAAGGAAACACTGCCCCACCTGATTTCAACAGCTCATGAGGATGGTAAGAGAATACACTGCAACCCAGGACAATAGTAACTTCATATTTAGAGTTCAGTTGCATCCCACTCTTACCGTAGTTGCAACAAAGCAGCTGACATCTGATAATCCTTGAGATGCTCTGAGTTCTGGTACTCTTTTATGACCCAGATTTGGATTAAATAGATTAAAAAGAAACATACCATTTTTTTTTTATTCATGACTGTGTAATTGCATAGGAGGTGCAGCACAATTACAAGAAAATCAGGTTTGCTTATCTCAGTTAAAAAAGTAAGACATTCTGCAGCTAATACTGATAGAATCATGGCAATTACACTACAAAAGTTAATTATTTATCATATAATTAAAAGTATGTACTGTAGGTTTTATTTAGTAGAAGAACACTCACAGAGACTGTCACCTTAGTTTTTAAACTTTCATAGCATTTCTTGATACAATTAAGAAAATTTTATCTTCTTTTATATACTCATACTGTACCTTTCTCACACAAGGGATAAATAAATCCTTGCAATGTATTCAAAGTCTACACCAGAAAAAATTATAATAGCCATTGGCAAAACATGTTTAGAAGATAGTCTTGAAAGCTGGCGGAGTGATTCAGTAAAGCAGGTTGTTTCCCAGTACACACAGACATTTTTCCTGTCTCTTATGGTGTTTTTGTGTCAATTTCAAGCTAAGGAACCTGAAAGCGTCTCTTGCATCCCACAATCATATATTCACACTGGCTGTATCCTAAATGTGTGTTAGGTGACACATGAGTGCATTTCACTGTGTATTGTTGCTGCTACTGTTAAGTATTTTCAACCAGTTTCCACAAAGAATAAATTTTGAGAAAATCTGGGTTAGATAGCATCCATAGCCTGCTCTAAAACCCAGGAAGGCTCAACAGTGAGAGGGATGGGATACTGGGGTAAAAGAGTATGTCTAGATCTAGCCCAAGACCTTGAGACCACTATGGCTTATCTTATGTGACTGTGAAACACAGACAGAAATATTTTTCCTTTTTCACAACATGCAGACAGGAAGACAGCTGTATCAATACTAGAAGTACTTACTCACAGGTTAGAAGTAAGCAAAGCTTACTCATTTGTACATGTTACTGCTCTAGTAGGGTCATAAATGGCGACAGTAATAGAAACAGGCAAGTCTCAGAGAGGCCTTTGGTATATCCCCTGAACCAATCTATTCCTTACATCTGAAAGACTCTTACCATGTCTCACACAAAAACTACAAATCCATTACTACAGAATTTCTATCATGATACAGAATATGCTGCAGGCTTAGCTAGTTTATTCATCCTCTCTGAAGGACGTTTTTGTCCTGTCTGCCACAGGAACCACCATTTGAGGAAGATCACAAAGTCTCATTGAAAAAGTAGTTTCTCTATGCTAATGACTTACAAGGAAGAAGAGGTGTATTAGCCCTTCAAAAGCAAGTCTTCATGACTGATGAGTGTCATGCAATTTACTACTGATGTTAATAGTGAAAATGTGAAGTAAATGGGTTTGTTGGACTTTAACTGAGAGTCCCCCATGTATGCTGTAAAATTTCCTAAAAGTTACTGTTCTGAAACAACATCAGTACAAGGTAAGAAAATACTGCCTCCCTCTTCCTGATGTGACTATATCAGCAAAGCCTTCATCCTTTAATGTGCCAGACCAGCTTGGAGAAGGAAAAGATTTATAAGATTCATAAAACTATCATTATTTACTGACTCAGTGATGCTACATACTATGGTCTTTACTCTGGTGATGATCTAAGCTACTGTGCTTGGCTTTGCACTGAAATAGGCCAAGATTATCTATTGGATCAATTACTACACTTCAGAGAAAAGGGAAATAACTAGTTTCTGAGGGGTGAAAATTTCTTAGATTGTATGAATATTTCTGTGATGGTAACTTGAGATAGCCCATAGGAAATCCTGGACATAATTGATGGAAACCTGGAAAAAACATTTTGCTTTACAAACTGGAAATGCAAATCAAAAAGATGAAAAATAAACTTTCTGAGCACCAGTTCAACAGCAGTTCTGACAACAGCAGTGTATGTTACTCTTGCAATATGCATCCATTCTGATTACTAAAAAGTGTGTAATTTTTGAATTATGGATGGATTCAGGAACACAGACTACTGTACCTTTTTTAATCAGAAGAAAAAAGTAAATCCATACAGACTTTATAGCATGAGGAGACATCAAGATTGTCTTGAATGATGACATTAATATTTTTTATTGTTCTTGGCACTTTGCTTAGTACACCCAACCTATCCTGTTTGCCTTTTTGTAACGGCTACATTATGCTGATATATCTTCATGATGTCTGTGGTTCTGATACCATTCTAAAGACAGTTTTCATTGTATAAACACTCAGAACAGTTATTTTTGGTTTGGGCTGGAGACCGTAGTTATTTTCAAACCTGCAAACACATTACACTTTGCCAGTCCAACTGAATCTTTCTCAGACATCCTGTACCAAATAATGCATGACCTCCTCGTTTCACAACATAAGGATTTAACATATGTTGTTTACAGTTATATGTTACCTTCACCATTATAACACTCAGGGGAGTGAGGGGTTTTGTAGTATATGTTTTAGAAACACTGAAGTTTTCTGCAATTTCACCTTCTTAAGTAGCCTCTGACAAACCTGCCATGAGATTACAAGAAGCAGTGGACTCTGGATAAAGCTCAATTTTATATTGCATTGCTTCTACTTGCAAAGGAATTCAAACAATAACTTCTAAATTAAACAGCTGTGGAGATGTTAAGGTATTCTCCATGGACTCTGTGCTGTCATCTGCAAGCTGATGATTCTGGAATTCTCAGGTATTGTCCCCATGAGGTGCTTTTTGCACTGACCTGTACATCTTTTCTGTGTATGTCCCAGTTTCTTTGCATAGTGTTTGTCCTTGAACCAACAATAATTGGCACTGTGAGACAGTGTTTCATAACGAAAATATACAATCTGTAATGTTCCCTACACTGTACTTCCCGCTCTTCTCCTGGTGTATTTGTCGCTAAACAGATTTTCTGATGTTGTTGTTACCCCCTGCCATCTTCAGTAGCAGTCCAAATTAAAACAGTAATACAGAATATGTATTTTATGGTGAAAACAACCACAGTTAGTAGATTAGTTATGTTTTCTTAATTTTGCATGCTACATGTCCCTTCAGACTTAAGAATTGTCCTTTAACTTTTCATTGAAATCACCTGTCTACTGCAAATGCATTTCTTTAATTCAGCAACTTATTAGTGGCTGGGGTTTATGGTTTTGTTTTCTTTAACCAGTCTGTAAACATTCTACAATCGCTAGCAACTTCTGAAGTAAGGAAAATTTCTAGAATTTCTAGAATTTCATCATTGGTTTAAGACTGTGTTTTTGTGAAGCAGCAGAAGATATGCAACAATGTTTAGGTTTAACTCCTACTACACTCCATAAAAGTGCTACCTTTTTCTCATCGCTAATATAATTATTGACTATATCCTCTTACATTCTGTCACTATAGGTGCTTCAGTCCTCTACCGAGCCATCAAATGAGAATCTTTTCCCCAGGCAGACAGTTTAAGTTCCTTTTCCTTCTGTATTTGAGCTGCACTGCACCAGTGCTGCAGGATGTGGTTTTAGCTTAACTTTTAATCTCCAAATAATTTGTCTTTTACTGTACATGTGGAATGGGGTCCTGTGTTTGTCGGTAGTTATTGTGTCTGCTTGTTTGTGGCCGAGAATCTTAAATAATGGTATGTGTTACCCATGTAGGAGAGCACACAGTGTGTGGCTATCTCAGGGCTGTAATCCCTACAACATATGTGACAAGCGGATAACTCCACGGCTCTTGAAACAAGGTTCATGCTTTGAAAAGATGTTCATTTCACAGAAGGAGCTTGTTTTATCCAAAGTGAACACCAAACCTGTGTAACAGATAGTAGACATTAACAAATATCCACCACTCTCCTGCATCTAACTTACAGAAGAGAAGTGTGCACTACAGTTTGCCTTTTTTATATTTACAGGCCCAAAGGTGTTTTATCTGTAACTAGAAACCATTTTGAGGTTATAAGGATAAGCTATAAGGATGAAGCTCAACAGCAAAATAATAAACTGTGTTTATCTAGGCTTATGTCTTAAAGGAAGAGCAAAGTATCCTAGTCATATATTTATTTATTAATACTGAGAGATTCTATGTGAAGCATCATGTTTACTCACTTCTCAACCTTTTTCTGAGTGTGAAGGAATATTTGGGTATAGATTAACAGTCTTAATTTTCAGGAACACACTGGTTTTGTGGAATTGCTGTATTACAAAGGATGTGTTAGAATGTCAGGTTTCTGAGAGAGGGGAGCATGTGGATAACTGTTCAGACATTTAATCATTAAATACTTATTAAATAGAAGAAAAACTATTCCTCACCTCTCACAAAGCTACCTTTTTTAAGAGAAGCACTTAGCTGCAAAAGCAAGAGGTCTACATGGACACTGCCATCAAGTAACTAGGCTATCATTCTATGTACTACCATCAAGAGTATTTGGGTCTCCATATTTAAACAAAGGAGGCTTAATATGGAGAGAGCTTTTTCCAAGCAGTCTCTGCAGAATATATAGGGGTCTGGTTAACACTATTTCTACAGTATGTCATAAACATGATTCATGTAAAATGCTTAGAGAAGATGTCAGAAAGAAAAAATACTTCCTTCTCTCTTCTTCCTTTTTCTAGTTCCAATTTTTCCAAAGGAGTAGTCCAAGTCTTCATTTGACAGCATTTTGGTTCCTTTTATATATGTAAATGGCTCACACATTACTTACCTGCATATTTTAGAAATGAACACTCAAAGTAGTATTAGTGACCTATTGATTTTTTTTCATATCATTGGGAATATGGTTCAAAACATTGTGAAAAGGGAACATCCTCAGAATTGTCAAATTTTTTTGTTCATGTCTGGGATAAACGATGTCATGAATCATAGAATTATAGAATAGTTTGGGTTGGATGGGACCTCTGAAGGTCACCTAGTCCAACCCCCCTGCAATGAGCAGGTACATCTTCCACTAGATCAGGTTGCTCAGGGCTGTGTCCAACCTGACCTTGAATGTCTCCAGGGATGGGGCATTTATCACCTCTCTGGGAAACCTGTTCCAGGGGTTCACCACTCTCATTACAAATGAGCTTGTAGGAGGATCTCTTCTATGAATTTTCCAGGCACAGAAGTGAAGCTGACAGGTTGATAGTTCATACAATCACCTGTTCTACCATTTTAAAGATGGGTAAAATTTTTCATTTTTTTCCAGTCATCTGTGACTTCAACTGACTCCCATGATTTTCAGGTATGATGGAGAGTGGCTTGGTAACTACATCAGTCAATTCCCTCAGGACTCTGGGATGCATAGAATCAGGTCCCGTAGATTTAGGTACATTCATGTTCCTTCACGTGGTCATGAATCTGGTCTTTACATACAGTGGGAGGGAATTTGCTCCCCCAGTCCCTGTTTTGCAGTCCATCCTCTTGAGATGTGTAGGAAGAGATGTTGCCATTGGAGACTGAGGCAAAAATTTTGTTGGGTACCTCAGTGTTATCCCAATCCATTGTTACCTGTCTGACAGTCTTGCTCATTAGGGGTAAATGCTTTCTTTGAACGTTCTTTTCTGTCTGACATACCTGTAGTAGCCCTTCTTGTTATTCTTGGGAACTCACTCCTTACCCATCTAGGCATAGGTTAAAAGGAAGAAGACCAATTTTTGATAATGAGTTTATTGGAGACAAGAATTAGTACACGAACTTATTATATTTTTCTAGGGGTCTGAGGATAAGCTGAGTAAAGCAGTGGTCTTCTTTCTGGGGAAGGGTGGAAAGCATCTTTATCCACTATGTGTCTAAGAACCTCATTAGATATTGTTCTATATCTTGTTCAATTATTCATACAGAGTTTGTGTTTTTATCTAAGGTGCTCAATAACACAAACCTCCCATTTTAAACAACAGTTATGAAACTAACTGTCTCAGCCTCTAACACTATGGGACAATGGCAAGAGAACACTTGAAATGAAAATGAAGAAATTTAAAAAGTTATTTTGTTTTACTTGTAATTATTTTGGCCAAACAAGAAATCTCCTTCCCCATTCATTCTATAGAGTTTCTCTATTTTAGACCAGAATGATACACAAGTAGATTTAGAAGTTGTGAGATTATCCTTTAAATACCTCTTCAAACATCTCTCTGAAGACCAATCTTATGGTTGGACTCTCATTCAAGTCAACATGGCAAGTAGCCCATGTCTCTCTTTTTTAGCTGTGACAAGCTTCTTTGCTTCTTTCTAAGAAAAGACAACTTCTTATTGTGTGATCATATGAAGTAAGCCTATTTTCATGGGAACTGAAGACTGTCTTAGAGCCATGTGAAGGCTGATTATAACCACTTTGAGAAATCTGCCTTAGATTTCTACTAATAACATCCACTTCCTCCTTTGTAAAGGAGAAACACAAGAATTTATTTTCTTTTCCCAAAGAAACGACACTTTAAGATTATTTTTAACCTTGTTTTTGTTTTATCTATATCTTCCTCTATAAGATGATCAGAAAACATTTTAACAGAAGACACTAACATTTTTATTGATGATCTGGATGTGGGGTTTGAACGGACAACGCTAAGTTGGGTGGGAGTGCTGATCTGCTGGACGGTAAGAAGTCTCTACAGAGAGACCTGGAAAGACTCAGTCAATGGGCTGAGGACAATTGCATGTGGCTCAAGAAGTACTGGGTCCTGCACAACAACCCCAAGTTGAGTTACAGTCTTGGGGAGGAGTGGCTCGAGAGCTGTTCAGCAGAAAGGGACTTGGGGGTGCTGGTTGACAACAGGCTCAATATGAACCAGCATGTGTCCAGATAGCCAAGAAGGCCAATGGCATCTTGGCTGGTATCAAGAGTAGTATAGCCAGCAGAACTAGGGAAGTGATCATCCCCCTGTTCTTGGCATTGGTGAGGCTGCACCTCAAGTACTGCATTCACTTCAGGGCCCGTCACTTTAAAAGGTACATTGAGGTGCTGGACTGTGTCCAGCAAAGGGCAACAAGGCTTGTGAACAGATTGGAGAACACGTCTTATGAGGAACAGCTAAGGGAGCTGGGTTGGTTTAGTTTCAAAAAGAGGAAGGTCAGGGGGGATATCATTGCTCTCTACAACTCCCTGTGAAAGGAGATTGTAGTGAGAAGGGAGCTGGTCTGTTCCACCATGCCTGCAGTCAGAAGACTATAGGAAATGGCCTTAAGCTAGGACAGTGGAGATTCACATTAGATACTAGAAAATTTTTTTCACTTTTAAGGTGGTCAGGCATTGGAATAGGTTGTCCAGGGAGGTGGTAGAGTCACCATCCCTGGAGGTGTTTAAGAGGCCTCTGGATATGGTGCTGGGTAATAAGGTTTAGGGGTGATAAGGTTTAGGGGTTGGAGAGGTAGATGTGTCCTGGTTCCAGACAGGACAGGGTTAATTTTTGCAGCAGCCAGGAGGCGGCATGGCTAGGGTTTTTCTATATCACCTCACATAATCTTCCAGGAATGGGGAAGGGGTTCCTTCCAGGTCAGGGTAACATGGTGGGGCCCCCTTGGTGTAGTGGTGAGCATTTGCACGTGAATCGTTAGCTTCTATTATCACCTTTGTTATTAACAACCCATGCTAGTAGCAGTGGCACCTATATTGAAGAAGAAATCCAAACAAAATCAATTAAGTTAGTGAGGGATGAAGAGGAAATGGGGTCCTCACAACAGGAGGTAGAGGCAGGGCCATACATAATCACCTGATCCCTATCCCCAAGTGAGCAGAGAGACATGGAAAAAGATTTCAGCTACTAGTTGGGTGAGCATCTACTAACCTGGCTGCTCTAATGCTGAGACATTGTAGCCCATGATATAAACTAGATAGTGAAGACAAGGAACTGGGATCCCTGTTCCAGTGTGGAGGCATTGACAAGGGGTTTGGGAAAAGTACAGAAACTCTCAGCCTCTGGAGGTGACTCCTATCAAGAGTGAAGGAAAGGTATTTTCTCAGGGATGGTCTATTGTCACACCAAGATGAATGGAACACCATGGAGCAATATATCCAGTACCTGAGAGAATTAGCTATGCTGGAGGTACTCTAAGGTTTCAAAAAATGAGCAATCCCCTATAAATGCAGGTGATACCACCTGATTGATTGTGTACACAAACCATGTGGCAGAACATTATATGGGGTGCGCCACTGCCATATGCCAACTTCTTGGCAATGGCATCATGGAAAGAAGGAGAACAAAGAGTGGATTATTTGGTTACCGAGCTCAGCTATATAAAGAAAGTATCTCTTTCCTGATACAGGCCTGAGTCTTGTCCATGGAAAGACTGTTTGAGGATCTCCAGAAATTTAAAGAAGTGTTCCATGCCCCACCAGTACAGAACAGAGTCTCTGCTATTGTGAAGAGGTGCCTCCCTGTTCGAGATCATCTAGAATCTGTCTAAATCACAGAGAGAAATTAGATCCTCCAGATCACAATTTTTCTTTTAAAACAGGTAAGAAGAATAGTCCTCCATTGACTGCAGAGGGAGCTAGGAAAACTAACTTAAGCAATACACTTAAATTTCAGCTGTCTTCGTTTACATGAGATTAATCTCTTCCCATGAGTGAAAGGTTTCTTAAAGACTCTTTTTGAATAGGGAAAAACCGAATATCTTTCTATGCCAGACATATTATTAAGCCAAGTTAATATTCTTCAAGTTATTTTCATCTTACTATCTTAAAGGTATTGTCAAAATCCAATCTGCACCTACCATGCCACAAATGCAATACCATTGCAAGTTGGACAAATATATGTTATTGAATAAATTGCTAATACATGAATAAAGTAAAAATTGCACATTTTAAAGTTTATTCTCTTTCAAGAGACTTCTAGATATGACATAGTTAATAATGAACTACAAAGCTTAATAGCAATCTATATCTATGTTAGCATTTTTATGAGTGGATTTATTCCCCTTTAAAATATCTAATAGATTTATATTAATCACAAAACCCTTTTTTTTTTTTTTTCTATTAAAAATCCACATGGAACTGGCAGATATGACACTACCTGCAGAGAACATGCACTTCTCCAAAATGGCAGCTAAAATTGAGGTGGGACACTAGTGATCACACATGGTGCTTGTGTTTAGGCAACTGAACCATGCTATTATGAACTACCACACAACTGAAGTCATGGAAGAGCCGATGGAATTATAAAGCTGTCATGGGTTAGCAAGCATAGTCCCGGAAGTGATGTTCTTGCAAAGGGGTGCTTACAGCTTCCTCTGTGACTTGACAGAACCTATCAGCTGGCCAGTTTGAATATGGACAATTCTTTAAGCCACTTAAAGTTGTGACCGCCTCTGTGATCCACACTTAAGAATAGAAAACCCCGAGGCCGAGTCTCTGTCTCGTTTCCGGTGCTCGGACAGGTGGCTGCAGGCCCCGTGTGGGGGCTGGCAGGCCCTGCCCAGGCCCTGCTTGGGCCAGGCCGGGCCAGGCCACGGCCATCCTGGAGCCGATGGACCTGTTCCACCTGCGGACCCCCCTCTTCCCTCCCCCCAGCCCTGCTCTGTGCAGCTGGAGCCGCTCGGCTCCCCCTCTCCAGTGCGGCCAAGATTCAGCTGAAGCTGCACTGCTGTCCGGCACAGATCAACAGTGACAAGCGACATTCCAGCTGCAAGTCCAAGGTGAGATTAACCCTTTGATTGCTGTGAAGAGCTGAAAACCTGAGGGAGAAGAAAGAGGAGATGCTTAAAGCTGAAATTCTGTTGTAAAGCTATGATATATCAGAGTATCTTGTTGTAATTTCATGAAGGTATGGGGGGGTGGAGCGTTCAACTTGTGAGCAAAAGCACCTGCGCTGAGATAGGCAGATGCTGATGCAGCTGTAATTTAATGAGATGTTTGTACAGGGAGAGATGGAAGCGATGAGGACTTTTGCTCCAAATGGAAAGAAGACCTCAGTTCCTAGAAATGCTCCCAGAGGTAGTCCTAGAGGTGAGGATGAGGAGGACCCTTTGCTCCCAGGGAAGGAGGAGGGCCTCTGTTCCTAGAGATTAAATGCTGCCAGAGATGGGTGAAGAGAACTTTTATTTCTGAATGGCTCAACCTTAAAATTTTACCCCAGTAATTCAGGAGTGGACCCTCGAAAACAGTTGTGGGAAAAGCTGCAAGTCGAGGAAGGGACTCACATGCGAGCAGAGAACCAACCTGGGCGGCTGTCTCGTTGTGATGATGATTTCATAGCATGGACAAGAGAGACTCCTCTTCCTAAATGAACCGAACAAGGTTATTATGGAAGTGGTAAACAGACTGAAGATCTCAAGGGTTGTCTTTTTACATTGTCAGTGGGAGAAGGGAGAAAGGTGGGGGGGGGAGGAGAAGTGTTCTGAAGGTGTGGTATGATTTTTCTTCTTCTTCTTTTAGGTCTGTTAATAAACTTCTTTATATTCCTTCAAGTTTGGTGCCTGTTTTGTGTTTCTCCTAATTCTTATCTCACAGAGGGTAAACAGTAATGAGTATTTTGGACCAAACCACTACAAAAGCATTTTCTGAACATATTAAATGTGCTTTGTTTTGGCACAGTCAAGCTTCATATTTTACTTTCCTTCTATGATTATTCAATTACAATATTTATATTGGCAATTATAAGCTAAAACCCAAAAATATTTGCTCTGATTGGCAACAGTGAGCTTCCACGAGCCAAAATTATCAGAGCACAGATTATCAAATACAGCCTGAGTTTACAATCACTTTTTGCACATAGTTAATAAGGGTTCATGGTAAAGGAACATCCACCCTTGAAATCACTGATGAAATATTTCTGTAAGGTCAGATGTGGAGTATTTGCAAACGTAGTGTATTTATATGATAAGTACACAGCTATGGAGTGCTCTTTCCCACAGATTGGACAGAACATCTGATGCACAATCCTGCCTTTGATGCGATAATTGTATCACCTGAAGAGATGAAAGAGAATGAGCTTTACCTGAGGAGACATGCAAATGGTGCAGATTCTGGTCCTAATTGCTAGTGAATCAATTTTCATTGCAAAATTCAGTTTGCAGTACATCCTCTGAAGTTTTGTCAAGTCATATTTTAACTTATTTACAATATTGTCCTGGGCAAATTTTTTCATATACTGACATATACATTCATATACAACACAATATGTAGCCACATGCTCTGTTAGTCAGGAGCTACATTCAATCTTCTTATTAGCTCTTATACTGTATGTTGAAACACTAGTGCAGTCGACATGTTGCTTAATTGCTATCTAAGTCCTAATAACCTCAAAGAGAATAAGAGCAGCTACTGGCAATTTAACAGCACTAACATCGCAAGATGAATCTAGGTAATGGATATAACATGTGAGGGACCAGTGGGCTAATTTACTTAAAACAAAATGTGATTAAATGATCTGAATACAAAATATCTTCAGCAGGTCAGGTACTTCTATACCATGCAACAAACTGTTGGATGGATGCCCAAACCAGCTCTGGAAAGCTGGTATTTCTAAACTGTCAGTTCAGAAAACAGATGTATTATAGCCTGTAGCAAACTTTGCATTTTCTGAGGCAGAGGTGAGTCAAAAGTACTGTATTGAAAGAGTTGCTATGAAGCTCTGAGGAATGTGATAAAAATAAATTCCAAGTGGAGAGACAGAAGAAACAGGAAATATTGAAGTATGATTTGTCTGACATATTTAGATGTTTAACTGAGAAGAGGTGGATTATACTCTAGAGTACCTATTTATTTCCTTGGAGTATAGGTGAACTATACACATAAAGAAATAAGTCTGGCATGATTCATTTGCATGCAGAAAGGACTCTTGTGCCAGTTGAGACACTCTAGAGTATCTGCCACAACAGTTCAGAGATGTGACACACAGTCTTAGAAGGGCCAGTTCCCTTCTGCTGTGGTAGCAATGGGCCAGATGGAAGATCTAGAACATCTCAGCTGGTATTACTAGCCTCTGTTGTAAAAGTAAATTCAACCCCACAGGGTAGGTGTGAGAAAGTGAAATTGTATACATCCATATCTCAATCTCCGAATGTGAATATCTGGCTGAGGGCTCTATTTCCAAACACTCATTATATTCTACTTCCTTGTAGGGGAAGGGATTTTGTTATTCAAGAGTCTTAGTGTCATTTGTATCCTAGATTAGTGTCAGGTGCTACTGTTTAATATGTACTCGCACATGTTTTAGTTGAGAGAGTTGGGAGAGAGAAATACACAAAAATCCAGTGCCTTTTGCTGAGTTTTTCTTGACTCCTACATCTTGCAGTGATTTAGTATCTGAAATTTAACTTCAACTTAGTTTGAATTTAACACAGAGACAGGCCTGAAACAATATGAAAACTAATATGCCTTCTGGTACCTGTAGCACAAAGGAGCAGATGAAGAGAAGGCTGCATTCTAGCTAACTTTATTACCTCCCACTTGGGACTGATCTTCTCAGTTTTCTGCTAGATTTTACCCAGTAAAAATGTGTGTCTCTGCATTGTGGAGTTTTTTGAGTGTTTTGATGGGATCATTTTTCAGACTGGAACAATGCTAAGATTGAATTATAAGCCTTCTCAAGTGAATAAAGTGCCTGGAATTTAAGTGTAAAAGAATAGGCATGGAAAAAATGGCTCAACTCAGGCCTGGAATATGCAGAACTAAAAACACCTTCTCAGCTCTTTGTAGAAATCTGGATTGTCTCTTCACTAAGTTCTTGTTTCTAGGAACTTTTTGCTGAAAAGCAGCACAAAGGAGATGACTGCAACAGACAACTGTATATTTTATCAGTCCCACAGTGTCCAAGGAATATACGTCCCTTACCTCCGTTTATTAAAACTAAAAGACCTCTCCAATTCAAAATCATTAGTGGGGATAAGACATTTTTATTTATAAACTCTGATTTAATTCCATGTGAATACAGTCCATTGTACTTGATGTAGGCAGTGACAGTGAGCTGGGCAGCTGTCTCATCCCTGGGCTAGCAATATTGCGAAATGCTTCATGAGTTGATTTTGCCTCTGTTCTCTGTAAAATGTGAATTATACTTACTTCTCTTCCAAGTGAGTAGAAACTGGAGATAAAGATTAAATTTTGGGTGTTTTTTCAGCTGAAAAAACCAGAAAATGCTTGTATGTTGAAAGCATATCTCTTTGAATACAAATACAGAGGCTCTTCACTTACTAGTAAATAATGAGGAAAACTTAAAAAACATATATATATATAATATTAAAAAAAATCATGGTAGTTCTCCTGAGAAAATGATTCCATTAGTGGTTCTGCCATCTAGGAATGAAGTGTAATCATTTTCTGTTTATGTCAATCTTAATGTGGGTTGTACGTTCATAATGCAGTATTTCAACCTCCTTGTGCTTTAATTGCTGTGTGAGAATAACATGCAGGATTTTAGCTTGAGATCTACTGTGTGTTGCCAACATTTCCTTAATTTACTGAGGCTTATAAAAGTAAGACATAGTTAAGTTGGCATGATTTCTCTGCGACTACTATATGGTGGCTACGTTTTATCACCTTACTTTCCTCTAGGTGCTTATACACTGACTGCTTTAATAAATGTTCTAGCAATTTACTAGCTATTGAATTTAAACTTGCTATTCTGTAATTTCCTAGATTGATTCCTCTGCTGTTTTAGTGGAGGCTATCCAATATTTTAGGGAATCCATTTCCCAGAAAGGAAAATGTAACACTCTGAATGCTCTTCAGCATCACCTTTTTCATCTCAGGTGTGCACTCATGATTCTCTAGTGTCAGTTTTAGAATATCTGTGCACGGTGTCAACCTCTGCTGTAGTTCTTGGTTCTCGTTCCTTTTGAGTTGCATTTTAATCCAGAAAAATTCCACTGAAATGCCTTCAGTCAGTCTAAATTGCCTAACTACCTGGGAAGAAAATGAAGCCTTAGGAGCTCTGGGTATGAAATTCTTCCTTCACTTAACTGCGTAAAGTGGGGTCACAAACTCTGAAATATGACAGCATCTGCAATTCTTTGTGGTGAACTACTTGTTTAATTTGCTTCTACACTGTATTGAATGTAAATAAATAATAAAAATTAAATAATATTTTTAATATAAAAACTTTCTAATGGAAAAAGTATTTCTTTACAATTAATATCAGAGATGAAAAATTGTGGTTCAGTTAAATGCATCTATATTCCAAGTGACTACCTTTTTTTACACCTCTACTCCAGGGAAAAGAGGCTTGTACCAGCTGCTGAGTAACAGAAGGTGATGAAAGGTTTAACACCAATAAAATGCTTGTGTAAGGACATAACCTTATAGAAAAATCAAGGGAAAAAAAAGACATTTTAGATTCCTACTTATTTCTATATTCCACTACAGGTGTCAGCTACTGGTTAGTACCAGAACCTGCCAAGCTTTTCTGTGTTTCCACACACTCAAAAAATACTGAGTTCCTTAACTATGTACTTCCTTGAACTGCATCCCTGTTTGGTAAGTCCCATAGAACTATTCTTTTGTTTGGAAGTGGATTCAAGAGTCCAACAGATCACTGTGAGAAAAGCTTCTTTCAGAAAAACTTCCCTTTGCATAAAATCCTTCTTCTTATTATCAACAAATTCAGAAATGGTCAATTAGGAACATGAAACCAGAACCTTCCCAAAAAAATCAAATAATTATTTTGATGTGTGGTACTGAACTTCCTCCAGTTGTATCAATTTTTCTACCTCATTCACTAGTATATTCAAACGTGTGTGTGGATACAATGGGAAATCTTATACACATTTGTTGTTTCTAAAGCATATAACATTAGAATAACCTCTCTTACGTGATTATTGTTTTTTAAGGGCAATTTTGCTGCCATACAAAATGCACAAAGCTAAAGTTCTGTGTGGAATATTTAGGGAGAGAAATCTATGCAAGGACTCTGTTCATTTATTACCTGATATTTTTATTACAACTGGCTTTTGTGGTTATGCCTTTGGCCTGTTCACATTTTCAGTGCTTCAATAAATATTTGCAACCCTATCTCTTATGTAAGAAGTTGGAGAAGGAAAGAAAAAAAAGAAAGTTTAGTACTCACTCTAATATGCCACTGAAAATCTTCCTCATCAGCAACAGCTAAAATACTATTTTTTCTCTCTGAGGAGCCTCTGGATGACAAATTTTTGCAGGTGTTTTGACTTCAAACATATGTTAGAGCTGAATAATGAAGATTTTTAATGATGTCTAATTTGGAAATAAGAATATCCCAAGGTCCATAGTATTAATTTACTAAGAACATACAGTGGCTTTATTTTTTTGTAACAAGTTTAGAGATACAGTTTGCATTCATCATAGTTATAATTACAAGGGAAAAATAAGCATGTAATTAATGATGGACAACATGTTGGTTTTTTGTATTTAAATGCTCAGGTCTGCTTGGCTTTGATGAAGAATGAGTGAAATGAAAAAGAGAGATGCAAAAGTGAAAAATAATTCTGTTAATAAAATTTAGAAGGATATATTTTATCAAAGTAAAAAAAAAACAAAGAGGAAATCTGGCTAAATAATTATCAGAAGAGTCTGAATTTTCAGTTCTCTAATATTTTATTTATTTACTCAAAGAGACGACAGGAAGAGACAGGCCCTGGGATAAATAGGAATTTCCTGGAAGCAGTCACAGTAGCAGAACAGGCTCAATTCCCTCAGTTTCTCTTTTAGGAATGTGTGGAACTGTTCTGAGCAGCCCTTCCTAGGCCCCAAGCAATAGGTTCAAGCATACTTTTCATATGTGAGAGACAGTGGTAATTTAGATTGGGATCATGGGTACAGACCATCTTAATTTTCGGTTATAATAATAGGAGGGGAAAATAAACAAGAAAAAAAAAGAAAAAAGGAAAAGAGGACAAGAGAAAGGGAAAAAAAGAAAAAAGAAAAAAAGAAACAAGAAAAAATGAAAAAGAAAGAAAAAGAAAAAGAGAAAGAGAAAGAAAAAGAAAAAGAAAAAGAAAAAGAAAAAGAAAAAGAAAAAGAAAAAGAAAAAGAAAAAGAAAAAGAAAAAGAAAAAGAAAAAAGAAAGAAAAAGTAAAAGAAAAAGAAAAAGTAAAAGAAAAAGAAAAAGTAAAAGAAAAAGAAAAAGTAAAAGTAAAAGTAAAAGAAAAAGAAAAAGAAAAAGAAAAAGAAAAAGAAAAAGAAAAAAAGAAAAAGAGAAAAAGAAAAAGAAAGACAATGGGGGACTGCAAGTCTAAGCTGCATGCTAGTGCCAAAAGACACAGCAGCATCTCTCTCAACTTGCTAGGCTTGCCAAATTCACTGGAGTAACGTCCATTATAATAACATCTTCCAGCAAACAGCAGTGCAGGATTGCTGCTGTCTGCCAAAACAAGGCAGCAAGTCCTTAGAACAGTATGACTCACATGTAGGCTCTTCCCCAAACACACAAAAAACCCAGTGACTCCCTCAAAAACTATCACACAGGAAAACAAAGGAAGTGCACAAACTTTTTGTGTTTTCTTCATTTGTAAAGCATACAATGAAGATACTGTACACAATACAGGACATTTTATTTAAAAAGTTCTTGAGACTTTATCATATTCTTAGTGAAATTCATCTCTATGTAGATCTAAAAGCTGGCCCCTTAGTTAACTTGCTGTAATTATACCCAGTAATTAAATGAGCAATTGATTGGCCATCAGTGATAAAAAGGACTCTACATAAGCATGAGTGAGATCATGCTTATTGTAAGAAAATATTTGGCAGATAACACCCCTATTCTGCATGACCAGAAAATGCTCTGCTCATGGCTCCAAGATCCTTTAAGTTGGTGTTTTAACAACAGCCTTTTGATACCTACCTTTCTAACACCCTCAGTCTATCTGCGGCAGTCATTTTTAGTTTTATCCTATGTGTTTCTTGGACATCTGAGGGCTTTCCACAATTTTGCAGTTAGTGAAAAGAATCAGCATCATAGCTTCCAGTCACTAAGCCATAAATAAGGCATGCCTTGATTATCGTTTTTTTCCCCTGTGACATTTTTATGCATTTTTCACCAAATGATAATTCAATAAAAACTAGAAGTGTGGAGATTGGATCTCAGACCAGTGATCTTCAGACTGGGCTCAGAACTGGCAGCCTTGAGGTCACAGAGATGCAGTTCCAAGTGAAATGTTTACTTTTTTAGGTAATGCTGATGGTAAATCGTAAACTCTCAACTAGGAGAGCCTCACATAATGATTTTCATGGTGCTAGAGCCTGGACAAAATGGTTATATGAATAGTTTTGAGACTAGAAGCTTCCAGTTATAAGAATAAAGTTACATAAATTCAGTTTGTGGCTGAAGGCATTGTACTCATTTAACTTGAAGATAACTTGTTTGCTGATAACCAGGATTCAAGTATCATTCCAATTAAAGGTAAAGCAGGAAAAAAAAAAGGCAGCATCATTTCTAGCATGGTCAACACTTGGACTTCCTAATATTAAACGTATTTCTGTTTCTTAATGATCATATGACCTTTTCTGCTTTTGCTCTGAGACAATATATGATTTCAATCCTTAAGTGAAATTCAAAGTCAAAACAAGGTTAAAAATCTGTAAGAAATTGCCTTTTTGTACAGCTCAAACCTGACCGTTTTTCTCGGTCCTTGCCTTGGCACAAGCTTCTCACATCTATGCAAAACATGTTTGAGAAATTATCAAGTCACAGAGTTATTAAGTGAAGTCATCTTGTGTTTACTTTGCATACATGGAAATATGCATCATCAGATGAAAAAATGGAAAATAAACCAGCCAAGTGCCTACAGATTATGCATCTTGTTGTAACTATTGATGTGCATTTTTTAAAGTTTTTTATTTCTATTTTCTATATGAAAGCATCTTAAAAATGCAAGTTACAGAGCTAGAATTCTTGCCCATTATAGATGTAGTAATAACTTTCTAATTAGAGAATTCATTGCTACACTGCATAATCAGCTTGTTGAAGACATGCATTATAGTAAAAGAAAAAAACAACCACTCAATAGTAACATAGCTGTCCCATTAAAGTCTTGATTAACTTTATAACAATAATGCAATATCATTATACTTTCATAAATTAGAAGACAAATTGGATATATATCAAGTAATGCTCTTGTATCTTTAGAAAAGGATGCATGTTTAATTTAAAGTAAAATAACTCCAATGACATTAATTTCTTAAGTAGGGGAGTAACATATATAAACTCTACACAAATATATAAACTAGATATTTCAATATCTCAACCATTTTATGTAAAGGTTTCAAAGAAAACTATGATATATAACATAAATCACTATATACATATATATATATATGTCATATAAATGACATAGGGTAGCATCAAAAGCAGTAGATATGAGCAATGACAATTGAGATTATCTATTACAGATAGGCTGACCTATCCAAGCTGAGTCCCACTGCTCCTGTTTGGTCAGCAGGCACCTTTTACCATCTGCTTTACTTATATTGGCTCACTCTTTTCTATCATTATATAACAGACATATGGCCAGATGGCTATTTAGATCCAAAATGCAGCCTGGAAATCAGAATTTTCAAGCTCAGATTAAAAACTCAGATTAAGTTTATGAGACTTTAAAATAGGAGAGTACTGATAGCTAAACATACAGTTTGTATGGATACTTATTAGTAAGAAAACAAAGACTGGCTTCCATATAGCAGAATTTTATATCCAATATCAAAAAAGACTGAATGAAATATTCATAGGTTACATAGAACCTAGGGAAAACGTTCTTAAAGACAATTTCAAGAAAACTATATATATCACATTTACCCTCAAGGCTCCTCTCACCCCACAAAAAAACCTTTGCATCATTGCTCTGTAACTATTCTAATAATATTTTTGAAACTATATTGCATAATATCAACTCAGAAATGGAATAAAAGTGTTTTTCTTACAATCATTAAATAAGAATCAGCCAGACTGGGTGCTGAAGTTCAGTCTCAAAGAGGCATATGACCATGAGAGAAAGACTGCATATATGAAAGGAAGGCTGGGTCAAAGCCCCAGTATATATCTGAAAGCCCACATGGCTGGCAATTTAGTTTAAAATGTAGCTAATAAATATTTGTCCACTACTGCTTCTATCCTCAAGATCAGAGAGTTCTAAAGTTCGATATGCTTTCTATTATGTTTACATGGTATCTCATGTATAGGATAGAAAGAAGTTCCCAACTTTCACCTTGTATTAAAGTGACTCTATTTAAAGGAGAAAATAAAGCATTTTATCAAAAAATTATTCAAGAAGAAATCTATTAAACTGGAAATCTGAATCACATTAGAGTAATAAAATATCTGTTAGCTATTTTTTTTTTTGTTGTCCCTTTCCCAGATTGTTCTGCAAAGCATTAATTCTGCGTTATCCTTGGAGAAATCATTGGATTTTTTCCCCCCTTGCTTTCAGCTCATAGAGATATCTTTGGGAGAAATTTTGTTGTTATTTAGATTTGTTTGGAAATGTTACAGAACAGAAACCATGAGCTAGCTAAAAGCAATGGGATTCTAGTGAATAAGATATCACATCAGTATCCTAATCATTTCACAGCCTAAAGACAACTGCAGCGAAGCCAACAAAAGAGCAAGTAGAGCCTGCCAATAAGCCAGATGCTACTGTTGAAAAAGAAATTTCTACGGCTTAACATCTGGGCACTGTGAATACCTTTCAGAAATGAAGGGAAGAACTATTCTACACTGAGATACAGAGAATGTGTATTAAAACATGTTTCACCAGCAGATACGCTTATTAAAAAATATCATTAGAAAGTATTTATTTGGTAGCTGAATTTGTTAAAAAGAGGAGGAATGTAGAAAAACATCCTCTATACTTGAAAGCAGCCCTTGTGCTCAGTTGGAGTTAGCAAGAGTGGTTGACAGGAATCTTGAATCAATATAACAGCTAATGTGTGGGTATCACATATTTGATTTTATTTGACTTGATTGTAAGCATGGCTTTGCCTGAAATGTTAATGCATCTTCTACAGGTCATCTGGAGATGCTTTTTTCCTAGCAGTCCAATACTGGATGCAAGCTTTATCAAAGGTGGTGACTAAAACAGTGATTAAATGAATGTTGCACAAGGTAATTATGATATGTCTTTCTTTAAGGACTGTAGCTTGAAGATTTTTTTCCACCTGTGTAGGAAGAGAGGGAATGTGATTTTGGGCATAAAGATGGATGTTACATTGTATTGGCCATCTTCTCCAACAAAAAGAACAAGCAGATGGGGTGCCTGTATCTTTGACACTTCCCAGTCTGTTAAAAGAACAGTTCAAGCAAATTGGCACAGGCTTTCCATCACCACAGACCACACTTTGAATAAAACTTTTACAGAAACACGAAATCCTAATAAGGTCAACAATTTTGACCTGACAGAGAAAAGGTTCTTACATTAAGTCCTTAATTAACTTCTCATTCACTATTGATTTTATGTGGGAAGCAGAATAGTGGCAATGGACACTATTATGAAATTCTGGTATAGCTGAACCATGCTCTATCATCATTGTCATTATGGCATCACCAGCATTACCACGATGTCTTAGGGTACGCAAACCTGGAGTCCTAACTTTTATGACTCTAGTTTTATGTCTAGACTACTAACAACTACATTCTGTATTATTATCTAAAAAACAATAGTTCTTAAAGTTATGCATTAATCTTTTCACATAAAGATGGTGTCTGATAAAGCAAACAGTTCAACATTACCTTTTTTCAAATGAGTAGAAATGTATCAAGAACAAATGATGTCTAGTTTCCAAGTAAGAGTTTTATAAAATACTGACCAGGGAAAAGAAAATTTACCACAGTTCAGGAAAAATGCTCATAGCCTTTATTTTCACATCATAGTCACAATTTCAGGTCTCAGTAATTTTCTTTTTTTCTCCCTTGGGTAATATTTTACAATCATTGACCCTAGAACCAGTCACTATTTATTTGCTGCTTTTTTTTTTCCTAGTGCAACAAACACAATTTCATGTTTCCTGTAGTGTGTTTGAAAAGCTTAAAACCAAGTAGAAGAATAGGAAAATGGTTCCCAAATGATGAAAGAAGCTGAATAATTTTAAAAATCTCAAACCTTAAGTGAGCTGCAGCAGCTTGTGTATCCTGTGCTCAGAAATTGCTGATTTAAGTCACAGAGCTCTTGTAAAACCATTGTTAGATGTTCAATATAGGAAAAACTCCCAAGGTGAACAAAAAGCTATGCTACAAAATTTTCTTTATTATTACTATAATACTTTTATTATTTATTGAAGTATTATTAATAATAATACTTTAGGTCATGCAACTGTATGTCAGCCCATTGAATTGTGCTTGGCTGTTAAGATGATAGAATTCAGTCCCACAATTCTTGACCTTGGCTACCACACACCTTAGGAGAGGAATCTAACTGGTCCATATGAGGCAATTGTCTACTAGTCAAATTTTAGAATTATGTTTGTGGCTTTTAGTTCAATTATAGATCTTCCTTAAAGCCTCTTGGAAGTACCTATGGTAGGCTGGAAAGACCAGGTAACAACTACAACATGCTACTGGTGAAAATATGAAAGAAAATGCAACCATTAAGATTTTATAATTTCTATAAGGTTTGTTGTTGCATAAAATAATATTTCAATGTACACTGTTTATATTTAACAGAATTAAATTTTTATTCATTTACTTCTCAATGCTGCTTCCATTTTGTAGGCTCTGACATTTGCAGCACATGAGTAAATATACTTACATGACTTTGAAACTACCCTATTTCTGACTGCAGTTTTGTTACTACTATGAATGACTTTCACAACAGGAACGCAGGCCAATTTAAAGTCCAGGCACCAAGCAATTTGAGATCCACCAGCTTTATGCAGTAATATAATTATTCCCTCCGAGGCTCTTAATTGTATTCATCACACCATGATTTCTGCACAAATTAAGCATGCATTTACTGCTATATATAACTTGCTTTGCAGTTAACATCCTGGAAACAAATTTCAAGGAGATAGAATCTTGAACTTAGTCATCCCATGAAATCACTAGTTTCACTGCTCAGAAAAGTCACTTAGACTGTAAGGTCATTATATTTTTACATCGTCAAATTATATACAGAGAAGCAGTGAAAAAAGAGTGTGATAAAGAGATCACAAAACTTATAAAAATATTTTGTTCAGACTTTAAATGTTAAAGCACCTAGCAAAAATACCTTTAGATGTATTTTTAAGACACATCGCAAAAAAAAATTAACACTATCAAAAAACCTTGCAGCCCATGGAAGATAAAATGTCTGAAATTTCTGAACTGCAGATCCAGAGCAATTATGATTGTTATCACATATAGATATGTGTGCATATGGATTTATGAATGTGTGTGTACCATTCTGACCTTTTACTTTGCTAATTTTCTAAAAACCACACCTTTCTACGAGCGTTTCAAATAAAAAACCCCCAAACCTTATAGGACTTCACATAATTGTCCAAGTAATGAATTACAGTGAATGTATCATTTGTAGGAATTTATTAAATGAAGAACACATTTGTGTGTACATTTGAGCTTCCTTGTGTAGGGGTGTATCTACTCTGTTATCCAGGTAATTTTGAAATATATGTTTTTGTAATTACATCACTGCAGTGTTGGTCTATGTGAAATCAGAATAACCCAGCATATTTTTTTCTTGCTAAACTATTTTTTTGTGGAGTGGGATAGGGAAATGGAAGGGAAAACAAAGTCTGATCCTATGCATATCAAAATGTGATAGATATGATAGCCTAGACATTCCTTTTTTAGTTTTCTTTACATTGTTTTCTTTATGTGGACATTTCTCTATACCTGCAGTTTTAGAAGATACTCATCAAGAAAAGAAGGAAGAAACAACATACAGATCATGTGATCCATTTCCACCATTCCATACTCATTCTTCTGGGATTTTAAATTAGGGTACCATTTTGATATGTCTGTAAATTGCTATAATTTATATTGCTATAATTTAAATTGTTATAGATTAATTACAATTTATAAAAATTAGATATTGTATAAATTGTCCTGTGTCCCACAGAATTAAGAAACAAGATTTTAGCAAGATTCAGAGTTGTTGTGGACAGTAGAAATATCCAGAGTTAATGTCAAAGTTAACAGCTAGAAACAATAACAAAAAAATGGAAAAAGAATAGTCAATGGAAAAAGATTCTGTGATTTGAATCAGCCTCTACATACTGAAGGCCAAACCAGAGAACCTCTCTGACGTGTGAGTGGCTGGTGAGCATCAGGAAAGCAATACTGGCCAAATACAATTAAGATGGTGACTCTTACATCCTTGCAATATTATTTTCTCTAACTTCCATATTTTTTCCTCCTACTTTTCCTTTATTATTTTAAATATATTTACTGAGTCAATAAACCATAAACTTTTTCAGGGTTTATTCTATTTGTATTTAATGAAAACCACTGATGGTTGTAGTACAATGTTTACCTCCTACTTAATTGCTTGAGGTGCCAGTAAATTAATGAAAATATCATATCTATTCATAATCAACACAGCTCACTAAAGGCTTAACTTGGCCTTGGTGTCTGACTAGACTCAAAGTCTAAGGTGATAAGAATAATTTCTACTTTTGGAAGAAGCCCTAATCTCCAATGTTGATGAAAAAAAGCTATTGAATAATAAAATTAAATTGTATCTTGTCATGTGTAATGTCAGCAGATTTGCACTGATATACTGAGAGAACAGGTATCTCATCTCACCATGCATACATGATAATTTAGAAATATTTCTGCATTTGTTGCACATATGAGGGAGAACCTTTGTTAGAAAACTGGGAAAATTCCCTTGAAGATCTGTAAGACATTTGCCTGACTAAGGTCCTAAATTTGAAGTTTCAATAGCCTACAGGGAGCACCTCCCTCACAATTAATATACCTAAGAATTATGGGAACAGCATGGAAGTGACTTGGAATGTTATATCATGGCCAAGGGACTCTTTAATTTAATGATCTCTTTTAGCTGCAGTTCACATGTATGAATCCTCTACCCTTCAGTCTCATATGAGCATTCTCTCAGAGCATTGCACAGTGTGAATGAGCAGGTAGCATTTCTGTACTTACAGTGCAGAAATGGTCCTTCAAAACCCTTGTAAGATACCAGGCAAGCAATTAACAAAAGAAACATAATCTCTAAGCATAGAGAAAAAAACAGCAACAAATTTTTGCCAAAATATAACAACCAGTCAGCAAAAGTCTATTTATTGGCAATGAAAACTGTCAGCCCTTTAAGCTCGCCAGATGAAGCCTCTTCCTCAACAAACCTCAACTCTCTGCATGCATCTGTTCAATAAGACTAGCTTTTCAAAAATCTGATAAGGGTAACACTTTTACACTTTTTTCACTTTCTTGAAGAAGAAGGAAGAGAGCTACAGGAACATTACGGAAAATTAAGCACTAGAATTCTTTTGGCTCCTGTCATATGATTTTGAATTGTCTTCTGATTAATTGGAAGAACTGGTAGGATTGGAAAAAATCCTTCTCCTGAGTGCATTGCTCAAAGCCATTCTGACCCTCAAAAGTCAGAAGCAGTACTCTAGCATCCTCCTGGAAAAGGACACAGACATTGAATTTGTTAACCAGTTTCTTTATATGCCCTTAAAAATATTATCTAAAATATAATGGAACTCACTTTTATTTTTCTCCTTCAAAACAATATCTTCTAAATAGATCCTTAGGTGGTAGTGAAGCACATTACAGTAATCCAGTGGAGAAAATCTCAACATGGGCTATCAGATTTTGCTTCTAAGAAAGAACAATAGACTCAGTTACTGCTGCTGTTTGTTTATATTAAATGGCTAGGAGTATGTCTTGTCACCAAATCAGTCAGAGTTGGCAAATGACAATGAGCCAGGAGGTGTTGCAGGAGACTTTCTTACTCAGAAAGGGCAAAGTGGTGGCCATGCCCAGGTTTTATTCTTAGCATCCTAACTTAAAACAGAAACACATGGATGCATCCTAAACTACATACAAATTCTAACTTACACAATAGTATTCCTTTACTGACTTTAACCTGAATATTTAACTTCATTTTAATCCAGTCTTTCCAGTTTCAAGTACTTTCCTTGATTTCTTCATTCCCTGATGAAGAAGATTTTGTCTACTGTTCATTAATATCATAAAACTGAAGCTCTAACATCCATGTATATATATATTTCTTGGTTTGTGAGGTACATAAATGTTACTTGATTACTTGAATTCTGAGCTCAAGCACTTTTAAGCCTTTATTGGCTTCTTAGGGTACTGCCACTTCTGCCCAGACCTTCCAGTTTGGATAAAGAGTTATGTTTCTCTCTGATAATCAAGACTAGTTCAAACCTATCAGAGTCATTTCACATCATGGTGTAATATATGTTCATGTAGCAAAATGAAGACAAGATTGTAACATGTTGAGTAAATCTGTTTTCCAATCTAATAATAGAATTTCAGGCATGGTGCCCAAGCCTTGACATCTACTATTGGCCGAAGTACAGGCTCCCTGTTCTATGTATGATGTTATCCAAGTTGCTGCTATGTACTGAAGCAAATGTCCTCATTTTCACTTATTTTGTTGCCCTTGTTAAGCAGATGATACCAAAACATTTTTACTTTGCTCCTTTGACACTTTATCTATGTGGAGAAAATGAGACTTTATTTTATATACCCTGGTTCCTCAAAGTCCTGCCAGATTGAAAGGACACTGTATTTGATAAAAAAAGAAACTAAAATAGCAGTTTTACTAACATATTAAAATAACTTTGGATCACATCTCTTGTGGAGTCCAATCCAATGACCATTGCGACTGGTAGATTTCAGTAGCCACTAATCACAGAACTATGGCTTTTTCACACACACACCTTTAAATGTAGCTGTACATTTGTCACCTAATCAGTGTAGATTTTATCTCAGCAATAAGAGCAATCTGAAGCCAGTTACTTTTAATAGAAAGTATGGCAGAAAGTCTGAGCAATCAGACAAAGCAGCACAATTAATGTAATAAAAACCTTCAACAGGAAGTCTGTTGTGTCTGTTTCCCACTTAATCAGCTACAACATTATAAAGGAATTGCAGGCAGTATAAAGTCATATGAGAAATATCTCACAGACATTTTCTTTGTTATTGTAGGAGGAAAAGTAATGTGAAAAGATAAGTAATTTTCTCAGGTGCTTCAGACTTTTTCAGTTTTGGGGGATGAAAATCTGGCTTTCATGCTGCTGTTTTTCTCATACCTGCATTCTGACATTAAAATAATAGACCGAATGAAGTGAACATATTTCTAAATTTCTGTCACACACATCACTCTGTCAGTTAGTAATTGACATAATGACAAAGTGGCCAGGGACAAAGTAAGTGGAAAAAAAGGGATTGGAACAAACAGGATGTGCAAAAGAAGCAGTCTGGAGAGTCTGCATCTCGATGGCATGACTAGCTGCATTCCCATTATATTGCTTTAAAAAAAAATCAAATATTATGTCTTGTGGGTATAAGGTGAGTCTGATAAACAGAAACCTTCTAATTTTCTAGTTCCAAAGAAAGGTCTGTCAAGGTTAATGCTGAAGGTTCCTGAAGAATTTTGATTGGCACTGAGCAATAGTTTGGGAAGCATAACTGAAGGAAATGAAACAATAGGCTACTGAAATATCAAGGGAACTGAGAGTGTTAGCAGTGTTCATATAGCATTGTACACCATGGCATCCTGGACATGAATATTCATGCTGCTACAGTTACATATGCTCAAAAGCCTTAAAAAGTTCCCTCAGATATTATTGTACTGTAACTATTAACCCCAGTTAATACGTCCTGAAAAGAATAAGGCCTGGGACTACACAAAGGGAAACTTTTACTGACAATATTTGGTTTATAGAGGAAACTTTTTATTTGTAACATGGTTTTGAGCTCTGGCATGAAGAAATGAAAAGTGTTTGGCTGTTTCCTAGAGTAGGACTACAGAAGCCACGTTCAGATTGTGTTCAATTCTCTTCCTTCCCAAAACAATGATTTTGTAAAAGAGTTTGAGTCTGAGCTCTGGTCCTGCTTGATCTACAAATAGAGAACAGTTACAATCATAGTTCTAATGAAGAGATGCATGGATGTGCATAGCTGTAGCTGTTTTAGTTTGCTGTTTGGTTGGGTTTTTAAATTAGGTCTCTGTTTGTTTGCTTGTTTTGCTTTGTTGTTGCTTTTGTCTTGTGGCTTTGTTTATTTGTTTGCTTTGTTTTGGGTAACTCTCCTCAAAAACAAACTCATGCAGAAGCTAGACATAAGCAATGCCAGCCTGTAGATCACTGATTGATTCCTGTCCTCTTTTATTTAAAAGCACGCTTACAATAGAAAATACTGCTTGGTTAAAAACACAGTCTGTCATGGGAAAAGGGGAAAGGTAGCACAATCTCTAGATGGCAGCTCAGAATCATCCCTGCTTGTAGCACTACCTGATGGCTATTCTCTAGGTGACTTCAGTAATGAGCTTCCTGGACTATTTTTTAGGCACACTTTAAGCACACTGCTGAATATATGAAGAACATCCCTCCTTAGTTTATATAATCAAATGCATTTGTTCATGGTTGTGTATAAAAATGACAGATTTTGGCATTTATAATTGTTATATATACATATATATATATATATAGACTCTTTCACTGCATGTGTGAGAGTCTTATTACTGATCATTTCTAAATGCACTACAAAGATGTATGATAAAAAATTATAATACCTCATGAAGATATTTTAACCAATGCTGAAATATATCTCATATAGATCTGCAGAACACTAAATTAAATAAAAAGCAATTACTTAAAGGATGGAAAGGTCTCCAGCTTCATTTTCATGTTTATGTAAAACATAACCCCTCAAAAATCACCCATCTGAATTGACACTTATAAATAATATGCAGCTACTTTAAAAGAGGTGTGTTTGTTTGACATAATACATATTTGTTAGTACTTAAAGAAGCCCAGCAATTCATAATTATAAAATAATATTTATAATCTTATTTGTAATAGAATCCTGCCATTATTTGAAAGACATTTTGATAAAAAATACTATTTAGTTCTACACGATAATCCAAGTCCAACAACAAGTACATGAAAGACCCATTACAATTTTCTCTTACTTGCCTCATTAGGTTCAATGTGCAAAAGAGATCAATGACTCCAAGGTGAATAGACAAAGTGTGTATTTTATCTTTTGCTTGTGTCCTGCTTTAAACAGAGGAAAAGATTTAGTTTTTATTTATTTTTTGAAGCATTTCTACTTTCATTTCTCTAAGTATACCACATTCAGCTACTTTCACACTCAGTTTTACTAGCAATCTGTTAGTGATCTTTTCCTTTCATCTCTCCACATACATATCCTAATGAAATCATTATGGCTGAACTGTTTTTATCCTCCTCTATTTCTACAGTATATGGTAGTAATGGTCTCATTTCATTTTGATACACTGACATTAGAAGTGTCCTTTTTATCCCCCCAAATATTTTTTGGGGTCTATTTAAATATATATATATATTTAATTATTCAAATCACACAGATCTGTAATCTCACTTGATGCAAAACTGTATGATTTGATTATCATATATGGGATACTGACATGGCTGCTAACATTTGTTTTGCTGTGTAAATTACAAGTTGTTAAACAATAATACCTTGAACTGCAGTATGATGAAGGAAAAAAAAGCCAAAACCAAGAAAAAGAAAAAAAAATATTTAAGGATGGTTTAGAAGGTTTAACTGTTAAAGGGGAAGATGTGTCTCATTTTGCATCTTCGTGCATCATAATCCATTGTCAGCCTGCATTATCTTACCATTTAACTTGGAGAACAGTAAGTTCTAATACTGTAAATTTATTTTACATGTAGTCTAAGGACATAACTGAAATTTGTAAGTCTTACCAAAACAAGGATTGCAAAATGAGTCAAATATTTCTTAGCTGATCTTCTTCTTAGTTGAAGGGGAATTTCACTGATTTCTATGTATTTCAGAGGATGTGTTTTCTGGAACTTGGGAACAAGTGGAAACTTGAATCACCTTTTTTCTCCAGGTGGGTTTTTTTTGATACCCACAGAGGTACTGTTTTTAATTTTGTTGATACTGCTGGTCAGCTTTCCACCATTAACTATATATAGTAAGACCTAGGAAAAGAGGTTATTGCTTTTGGTCTTCTCATTTTCCATGGTACATAAGGCAATGTTGAAAGGCTCCTTAAAAATTCATGGTTTCCCTGAAGGTAAATAAAGAGGGAAGAAGGATTTTCTACCTCTCCCCTTTCTCTTCTATACTTCCCTACATTGGATGATGGGAAGAGGGCTGCTTAATGGGAAAATTGCATGGATTGGGAAAATGGATAAGAACAGCCCTTCAGCTGCCATTTGCTGGAAACTATCACTAACTGATTTGAAATAGCATAGCTCATAGTTTTGATCTGAAATATTTCAGCTGAGTCAGAAAAAACCTGAACCAAACCATGTATTTCACCAAACAACATCAATAAACAAAAGTAAAAGAGTATCTTAACATCACAGACATGTTGTATTTGATTAGCTCAATTCCCAGTATTACATTTGCCCAGTGCTACTCCTACAATAAAGAGGTTCCTTTGGAAAGTGACATAATAAAAAATATATTTGAACCCTTTCTTTCTGTAACACATTTTGAAATAAATTATGTTTTTGAGCTTTCCTTAAGAATAAAACTGGTAGTTTATGCTTGAAGAAACTAAATATCTTCGCAGGTCATACACTAGAGACTTGCATCCTGCATAGGACAAAAAGGGGAATGATATATGACCAAAAAATTAAAATAAAATCAAATAATTTGTTTCCTCAAAATGAAGAAAATGTTTCAGAGTTCAGGAGGTTTCATGAATTACAAAATCATAAAACAAAAGTGCAGGTGAAAATAAAGTATGTGAACAGCGACAGGTGCATAGGGCAGCTAGTCTTATTTCAGTCTCAAGTTTCTCAAAATGTTGAGTACTACTGTATTAGAGTACAAGAGAATTAATTAAGTGTTTACAATTCAAGGGTCTTACTTTCTCAGATTCGTAGTGTGTGTGAGAAATACCCCTTTTTCAGAGATCAGGGAAATGGTCACATAACTATATATCTGTTTTATTCTGAAAGAGAGAAAAGGTTTCATCAGTACCTGAGTTTATGCAAAACTTCTACAAAGGAATAAAACTTATTCACTGACCAGTACATTGTTATAATTGAAATTGCTGCCTGAATAGATTACTACTCCATGTGAGATAAGTGGAACAGATCCAGGACTATGTTATTTTACTATCAAAGAAAGAATTCAGAAGCCTTGTAGCTTTGTAGCATCATCTTATTTTAATAAGAGAAATCTGGTGAGAGGACAAGAAGAGAATGAGTAAAAAAGAAAATATATTGTGCATTGGAAAGAAAATACATTTTTGTGTTTGAATTTCATGAAGTGTTTTATGTGTATGTCAAAAAAACCAAACCAAAGCATTATTTTTTCCATTTATGCAAACAGTAGGATGGTGTATCCTATAAATAAACTGATCTCAGTTTTTGTTTGAGGTCAGAAATTTAAACATAATGGGTGTATGAATGATCTAGATATATGTTTTTTATATATAGGCTAAGATAAATATATAGATGATTTTGGTAGTGTAACAGATATTTCTATTTTATTTCTGATATAGCTATTGTTCTATGTCATCATCTAAGCAAAAGGCATTACATCATCTAAAATCTGGGAATGACATGATAAGAACAATGTTGATCAGGACAAAATACTTCGCTGTATTTTCAGTAAAGTGTGTGAATGTCTCAATGATATAGTTTGTATAGAGTCCCTTTCAGATATATTCCTCCTACATGCATTATTTCTCTCAATCTTTTCTGGTTTTATGCTTTCCCATTTAATCCTTATTTTGTCATTTTTCTCATATCTATGGAACCTTTGGAGTAGAACCCTTTCCCACACCTGACATTTATTAAGTACATGAGGTTACTGTTTGAGAAAGTGCCTGTCTTAATGAGTGGATGGCAAGTGATTTTAAATGTGACCTAAAATAAATCATGCTTTTTTCCTACAATTTTTATTTCCATACATATATATTTTTGATTCATCCTTACATTTTCTGCATATTAATATTGTGCTTGATTTCTGGAATTTATGTTCAGTTACAATGAATTCATACAATTAAACTCCTCTCATTTCCAAAATTACACACCTACATACTCCATTTCAGCAACTCCTGAAAGTAAATGTTTAAAAAAAGATGAGCTGAGTCCCTTTGGCAAAAGCCAGCAGAATGGAACTCTTGCAAATTCACAGGGAAGATGGAATTGAGATTCAAGTAATGCCAACTGCAGTTGCAGAAATATTTTAATTTCTGAAAGCTCTCTTACCCTGTTCTCATCAATTTGTTCTCCCCCGATTCAGACATACGGTTTGCATTCAGTTAATTTTTATTTTTGGTGTGAGTCTTTTAATCTGGAAGATGTTTGAACTTCTTCTGCCAAAAAACCTCACAGTTCTTTAAACCAACATGTTTTAAATTACTTGCAATCAATACTGTAAAGTGATGAACAGAGTGCTCTTTGCTCAATGGATTTCTTGAATTTTTTTGTTACAGTCTAGGACTCGGAAATATAGTGATCATGGAACCTGCACCTTGATCTTAGAGTTTTCAACCTTTGGGTCTCACCTGTTTTACACCAATAGTTCACCGTGGTGTTGTCTTCAGTAAAAGTACTTCCAAGACTTATCTTGAAATGCTTCGTGAAAAACATATTCCCATTGGTGAACATTGTAATAGGAATTCCTGAAGAACTCTAGTGACCTTCAGTTGCTAATGATCTGGCTTCAAATCTCTCAGAAAATATTCAGTCTGGAATAACCTTATTTTTTTTTATTATTTCCCAGTTAGGAGGTATTGTATTTTTTCTTTTTCCCCTTTTTCTTTTCCAATTTCCTTTTTCCTTGTAATCACAGGAGTTCATTTTGCTTGAATTAAAGGAATTAAAGTCTCATAGGGTCGAGAAACAGGGCTGATTTGGGGTTGGTTTGCTTGTTTGTTTGTGGGTTTTTGGTTGGTTGGTTAGAGTTCTTTTTGGTTTTTTGGGGGGTTTTTTTGCTTTTTTTTGTTTGTTTGTTTGTTTCTTTCTTTCTTTTTTTAATTTAACTCCTGCATTTCCTCTTTGATGCAAGTTCCTGACAGTTTTTCAGACACCAAAGAAAAGGAGGCTGATTTTCATTCCTTTCATTATCGTAGAGTATTTTAAAACTAGAACAACATTAATATTTTCTTAATCCATGGAAATTGCTTTGGTCACACAGAAGTTGAATCACTTCAATTAAATAAGTATTCATTTAATTTCTTTAAATTGGCTCAACCCTGTCATGGAACAGCCCTCAATTAATTTAGGATTTCCTTGCATCAGTTTAGATTGCATTTCTAAAACTATGTATTAAATAAATGGTATACTTTTGTAATCAGTTTGATGACTTTATTATTACCTCTTCTGATATTTCGGGTTTTGATCTCAGTGACTACTTGTTCATTGAAGTGCAATTTTGTTCAAATATAGTATGTTTTGAAACACTAGTATCTTCTTGTATTGACTCTTTAACACCTGAACTAGATCTGTGCAAGGCGGATGGATATATGTAAGCAATTTTACAGTAAAAAAACATATAAAGAAAAATGGTTCACCTAATGTATAATTTTCTTTTCCATTCCAATTGCTGCCTTCCACTTCAGTGGATTTATAGAGTTCCTCTGGAACTTTATTAGGTTTTTCTTGATCCTTCCATGTCTACTTTTTATAAAAAAATGCATATGCCTATGACTGCATGGTTCAGTTTTTAAATAGACTTTGCAAATTTTAATTTCTTCTCCTTTTATGTCCTTGGGCATTCTTGATATATTTCTTCATGGTTTGTAGCCCTTTCCTAAAGTGTATTGTCTAAAATTAGGTAAAATCCCTTTCCTGAGGATATTGAATGTCATCATATTGTTCTTCGTGATGTTCTCTTACTCCTTAAATTAAATACCGTTAGAAGACAGAAGACATCAATTTGGTTTTTTTTGTTTGTTTGGGGTTTTTTTGTTAAAAGCAATTGTTTAGGAAATCAATTGTTTAAGTTAGCTCAGAAATGTAATCTTTTAAGTCTTGTTCCACTTGTATATTTGACCAAGTACTACGCAGACAGATGAAGCTATCCAACCTTTTACATTCCATAGACAGTTCCATAATGGTCTTCACAGAAAAGTTGTCTCAGCTGAGAAACTGATCTCCTTCTCCAATTAATACAACATTCATTGGCAGAATTTTGGTGAGATCTTACAGGATGAGTAAAAGGCTAAGATCTGGTATTGATTTTCATTTTGGGTCATGTGCATAGAAATTACAAAAATCGTGACTTGATAATAGTGTAAAATACTTTCCTACACTTTCATAATTCATTTCACAGGAAATGACTGTCCTGTTAGAACTGTAAGCTGGACAATAGTTCGAAGTATGGGAAAGTGGAGGGAAAACAGGAGCAGTCTATAGTTTTGCTTTATTTTTTTCTTTTCTTTCATGAAAGTTAAGAGTCCATTTGGACTTCTGATCTGGAAACAAGCAAGACAAAAGTCTTTGCCAAGTAGACTCTTGTAAGTCTGACAATTGTAACAGGAACAGAGTCTCATTAAATGTTCTCCATTTTCCTCTGGAAGTAGCTTTGGGTATTTTGGTTTTTCTTCTATAATAAAGACCTAGGCCAAGTAGTTCTATTTCTTTTCTGTAATAGAAACCCATGCCAGAAGATGAAGATATACACGTAGTCTCTCTCATAAAAATTATGAAGACCAAAGGCAATGGGAAGGATGCAATGCAAAAACCTGGTGTGTTTGGGGTATGATGTGTGGCTTGCTGTACTTCCAGTGTATTTCTATCCCAGTGACGTTTTCATGGCAAACAGGAAAATGATCAAAATCACGAATTATGTCTGCTATATCAAATAAGTAACTTGGGGCCTAAAGACTTGGAAAAAAATGCCTGTAACACTTGATCTGATGTTATAGCTCTCTTTCCAATTATAAAATCACTAGATTTTATATTAGACCCCAATTGTTGAGGTTCTTATGATTTTTGACTATTTTTTTAAAAATGAATTTAATCTCATTCCCTAGCATATTCTGTATTCCAAGCAAACTAGCTAAGCAATATGAAATCTATAGGCCCTGTATAATTTCTGAAGTTAATGCCATCTCGTTAAGGGTTCAGTAATCAGTCATTACTTCGTAAGCTATGGTCCCCAGAGATGGAATAAATGTCTTCTCAGTGCATCCCTTCCCATCCTAGTTTCTCCGTCTCCCCAGAAAATTCTTCTGGTTCTGAACGTACCACTTCTCTTGTTTCTGAATTCCCTCCAGTTAGAATTTGTTTTTTTAAATAAAATGGCACTTCATCTGAGACTGGTGAAGTCTCTTAACTTTCAAGCCATAATCTGGAAATTCTCTTGGCTGTAAGTTCACATCTTTCCCCTGTACATGGTAGAAGGAAGATATAGCATTACATTGATTAATTTTACTTGAATTAGGAAAAATCTAATTGAACGAGCAATTGATTACATGATTACTTTTTTGTTCTTAAAACTCCAAATTTTTTCTTCATTTAAATTCACTTAGATAAATGAACAAGTTTCCTTTTTTTCTTTTTAATATTTAGGAATTTTACTAAATAAAGACTGAGTCATTATTTTCTAATATTTTGTATTTTTAATTGTCTTTTAGGATAAACAATACCTACATATATTTAAAAATAACAAAGTTAACAATAAAGAGTCTACTGTCTTTAGACACTGTGCTTGGTTGCTTGTTTCTGATCATAGTGTTCCTGAAGAACTTAAAACTAATGTACTTTGGTTTCTCAAGTATAGATTTTTTTAATGAACTGGAAAAGTCTTTTTCTTTTTCAAACTAAATTTGCCTTTTCTGGCTGTAATGATGTGTCAAGAAACATGGGTTGTAAACTGAAAGAGAGTAAGTTTAGACAGGGTATAAGAAAGACATTTTTTACCATGAACGTGTGAGGCACTGGAACGGGTTATCTAAAGAAGTTGTAGATTCCCCATCACTGGAAATGTTGAAGGTCAGGTTGGATGAGTTTTTGAACAACCTGGTCTAGTGGAAGTTGTCCCTGACCACAGTGGAGGGATTGAGGTTTAAGATCCCTTCCAACCCAAACCATTCAGTAATTCTGATTATAACATATATCAAATTAAATTCTTTTTTTTAGAATGAAATGATCAGGAAAAATTTTTATCACCTTGTGACCAAATATAAAACAATTAAATACACAAGTTAATAATTTCAAAACCAGTTTCATTTTTACATCTGAGATTATTTTAATTACAAAATATCTTTTTCAGAGCACTGTAATTTACTCACATGCAATTTACACACATATTTATATTTATATTTTTATATATATACATACAATTCTACAAACGAAGCACTAGGAGAAAAAAAAGCTTATATGAAATACCTTCCCCTTTCTTACAGCCACAGAAGTATTTTATAAGGTGAGAAAGTCCTAGTTATTTTTGCAATAGATTAATTTCTTAACTGTGTAAACAGCTTTGAAATCCTCTAAAAATATATTTATTGGTATTTTAGATGTTGCTAGAGCTCAGAAAAGGATAAAATAGTCTCATATGTCTCCTACTTAGTTTTTATCATGTTTGTGGTACAAAGGTATGCTCACCTAGTTTAGAAGCATAGCTATATTACTTTCCTTGTAAAATTGTAGTCTTGTGACTAAACTCTGCCAGCCCCATGCAAACACACACACATAGTCCGAGTCCATTGAAAGAAATAGTGTTTTTCAGTTGACATTTGTATTCTGGAGAAGGTGATCCAGTCCCTATGTTCAGTGTGTGCTGATCTATTGGCAAGGAGGAAAGGGGTTGGCCTGATCTGACTGTCTAGTAACTCATCACTTCTCTTTAACCTGATACTGGGCACTTAAAGGCTGATGAAGTGTTGGTGAAACACAGTATTTCTATGCCAGGTTGTGATAGGACTACCTGCCCAGGAAGAGGAAAGTACAAATTCCAGATTGTCCCCATGTCATGCATCCAAAGCTAGACCATAGAATGTTTTTGTGGAGAACTTTCTATTGCTTGGCCCACGATGTAGTGAGATACAAGGTGAATGACTGCTCACATTTTTTTAACTTAAAACTATATATCCATGGGTTCTGGTTTCTGCTGCTAAGATATTTTTAAATTGTTACTGTAGTTGTCATTAGTACCGCCTTTGAGAAAACTAACAGGCCAGTGTAAAGAGCATACATTGGTCAGAGATACGGGCTTTCCAATTTGACTTCTCAGCGCTTCATGTTTTTGTCTTAGGCAGCCTGAATTACATCAACAACACATAAAGACCAAACAGGGCAAGGTCAGCTGCTGAGCAGTGGGAAAACCTATAGAGTTTGAGAAATTACTTCTATGACTGAATAATGAGCCTTGGATTCTGCAACCTGGCACCTGCCATGAGTACTATATTAACGAAAAGGAAAACCCTCAGAGTCATTATGGAGGGATAAAAGCTGGTGTTACAGAGTGGTGAATCAAGCAGTAGCCTTTATGAATAGACACTGTGGTGTTTTACAATAATGATCAAAAGTACTACAGCTTGTAATACTATTGCAGCACTCTTTATGGATAAGAAGCATTACTCTGCTAGGAATTTTTTATAGTTCTGAATCTACCATGCTTTGTTGTAAGTGGCCCTCTGTAAAAGTCCATACGTAGTTACCAGTATTCTATGTTGTTCTACCTTTGCTGTGAAGCCAATGTCTCCACTCAGTTCTATTTATTATATTTTGATGTGTGCAAATGTAGAGCCAGATCCAAGACAAAGGATTTGAGTGAGCTTAGGGTTTTATCTGGAAATTGTGATCTAGAGAATCCCCTCTGAGATTTTACTTAAAGTATTTTATGTCAAAATTTTCTAGGTGTCATTTCAATGAGTTTTCTAGCATCCTTGAATTCTTCTTCAAGGCATGTGTATAAGAAATGTGACTTTGTCACCTAGTGGGTAAATTTTTTAACTATGAGACCAGAAACCTACGATTTATTTTACGTCTATTTTCATCCACAAACTCTTAATATAAAACACGTTTTGAATTTTTGCAGCCCTTCAATTTACACACTATTGTATCTAACCCTTTATTACAAAGATCTTCATTGAATCTGGCCTTCATTAAATTCATAGCTTTATCAATTACTGTGAACATATCAATCATTGAAAAAGTAATGTCATTTAATGTTGTATAAAGTACACATCGTTCAGACATTCTTCTTTGAAATTTATGTGGTTCTAGAGTATTCCAACAAAGAACCATTTTAAATGTAACTGATAGAAAGGACATTATGGGATATAGCTTTAGGATTAAGTCTATAGGAGTATATGTTTATATGGTTGTACACTAGGCTGTGAACGGCAGTGGAAAGACGAGGCTTTCTGCATTATGCTAGGACATAACCAGCCATATGGGCCTCTTTTGTTTTTTCCAATCTTCATCTTAAAAGACTGAAAAGCTTTTTAATTCAAGATCCTTCTGATAATACTGCAGTGATACATGTCATTTAAAAGACAGACAGCTGCGGATTTGGCAACATGCTACCTATAGTTACAGAGTCAATATATAATGTATTGATGACTTCAGGAATTCTGCTGTCAGCAATGAACTTGCCAGGCAAGAAATACTATATTAAATGGAGAACGCCTATTTTAAAGTCTGTTCAATTGCCATGAGGGGAATAAATCACAAGGATTCAAAAGACTATGACAGGCTGACTTCTTTTGATGCTTCAACTTTTTCAGGCAAAATGTCCATTTATGGATTCACATTCACCTTATCGTGATTCCTTTAACTGATGCTTCCCTGTTGGTTGTGCTATCACTAGGAATTTCTGCTGAAGCATGTACAGGCTAATTTCTGCTGACAGAATTAACAAAACTCTACTTAATCTGGATCAACCAGTGAATAAATGAAGGTAACAATGTCATTTCCCCAAAATCTTTCCCATCATTAGATTCATGCAATTAACATCTTTGTTTCTTTTTTATACTCTAGGAAAACACAGTAAAGTCAAATATAAAATACAGCTCATAGAATATAGCTCATTCTGTTAATTTCTTATGGTTATATGATGCTTATATGCCAATGTAATATGTGTTTTCTATGCTGTGTGCCAGGACATATGAGGAGTATATGAGCTTAAGATGGTTTTAGTACTACTTTGAAAGGGTCTTTACTGGTCTTGTTATATAAAAATTAACTTTTTTTCATATATATATGGATTCTTTGATATATTACAAAAATTTTGCAAATATCTGAAAGAATTCAAATGAATGTAACTTAATGTACTGAATGTCACCAATGTTAAAACAACTTTTTTGCTAAGAAACGATGCAAAATTTGTCTAATATAATATCTTCTCACAAAATGCAATACTGGGAATTCAGTTTTCCACTAAGACACTGAAGTAACTTTCAGTTTGCAAGCCCATATGGTACAAATCACACAGTTCTCTGACATTAGAGGGCTCTGATAGCAGGCAGAAGGAGACACAAAATGTCAAATCTCTTTATCCAGTTCAAACTATTTTGAAGTGCAAAAAAGCTTGGGATACTGTTTTCTGTATTTCTTGTAAATCTTGACTTCAGTTTACTTCAGTGAGATGGAAAACGTATCATGAATTTCTAGGGTAATCAACACAGAGTTTATATACCTTCATTGAATATATTCTCTTCATTGAATATACTTCAGATATGTTAGGGAGCCTCATGTGGCCAGGTAGCCTCAAAATAATATTGAATGGTGGAAGTGATTCTAATGGACAATGCTGGACTTAACAAAATTGTCCAGACAGTCTTCAAATGCTTTAGTGAAATGCTTTATATTGCCAGCTGTGGAGACTTATAGAACCTCACTTACTGTCCCCAGATAAGACTCTTGTCTAAACAGCTGGTCTAGAAAATGAACTACTAAGCCATGGAAACATATGTTTGTATCATGGAATTCCATGAAAATATCTATGACAATATTTTATCTTGGAAAAGTGCTGTGACAGCATTTAGGTACATTCAAACTGAGGGAGGTTCCTCAGAAATTAAAATGTTCTTTATGCTTCCATAAAGATAAGGAATTCCTCTAGCTCTGTTTAAAAAGAATGATTATTTTGGGTCTTCTTATTACATAAATATTCCTTCCTTTACATAGCAAAGTTGGTATTTAAAAGGTGTTAGTAGTACTAAGGTATCAAAAAAGAAAAAAAGATACTGTTAAAGTAAAGTTAATTTAGGCAAGTGGTGACAGTATGTAGATACCAGACATAACTTATATAAGAAACACTTTTTTTTTTTTTCTAATTAAATTTTAGTTTCAAAACTTCAGGAATCCTACTCACTACAGTTCTGAAATAATAAGATTTCAAAGGCAGAAATATACACCAATATCAAAACCATAAGTATCTCTAACTAGATAAAGATAAAACTAAAAAAACCCCCTAACCACAGCATATTCAAATAAACTTTGCTTTTCAAGAATAAGCCTATATTTTGTGGTTGTTTTTCAGTCTTGGAGCTGCCCCCTATAAAAAATTCCTATTTGCTATTCAGATTACAGGATAGAATCAATTTTAGAATGTTGTTTTTACTGTTACAAATGGAAACAAAAGATTAGTGTCACAAAGATAAAAGTATTTACATAAGACTGGTTCATATTTGAGTTCTTACAGTCACTCTTTCTCTTTTCTCATTCTTATATTGAGATCCACATTCCTACCGAGTAATGCACAGCTTCTGAAAACTATGTTTACTCACAGGAAAATGGGAAAAACAAACACTGACTTACCAGTTTTTATTAGGCAAGGAAAATGGTATCTGGAAACTATGACATAAAACAAATTATCAGAAGATAATTGAATATCTTCTTTCACAAATAACTAATGGAAGTTGTAGGTTTTGCAATAATTACTGTGTACATAAGCAAAGTTATTCAAAACATTTAACATTAGATATTTAACTTCAGAAGCTGTATTAGAGAACTGAACTGCCTACATCATCTATGAAACCTGCAAAGGAAAATTCATAGCATGTACACTAGGAGCTGACTTGTCCCATTAACAAGAACCTGATGCTTTAACCTGCTGCTTGAATACAAGGAGTGTATAACCCCTAGCAATGTGAGGCTGCTTCCATTTTGTGACTTGCCTGTGCTGAAAAGGTCTGCAGTGATAACCTTTTCTTTAGGCTGTGCTAGGGTAATCTTTGTGCTATAGAGCGCGAGAACACGTAGTACAGTGAACAGAGGAAAGTAATAGAAGAAGAAGTGTTAGGATGTGTTACTTCCGTCTGGTCTGGGAGGCTTTGGAAGGAATTGCATGGTACTACTGTGAGAAGATGAGTATAGTGAGAGGACAGGTGAGACTTTTAACAGCTCATATATTCAAATGCAGAAATTGTGATGGGGTGGAAATAGGACAGCAATGTTTGCAGGAAAGGACAAGTTTCTAAGCTTCTAGGGAGTAATATAAGCTCTTTTCCCTAATGTAACTAAGGAAAAGGATTGCTATATCATTAAATGTTTCATGGAGGCTTGTGATCAATCATATGAAATTGATTTTTCCTTCCCTTATTCGGAAGCCCTTCACTGGGTTCCCTACATTGTCCAAGGTAATAGATCTTATACAAAAGCTACTGGAGCTTCTGAATTTACAGCTGAATTGTGTTAGAATAGCTGTTTCCCACATAGTTTCTCACACCATTGACAAAATTTCCAAGGATCTAGTCATGGCCAAGCTGGGAAAACAAAAGAATTATAATTCTTTGGCTCTTAGTAGCATAACTATGATGTGCAAAATAAATACACACACACTGTTGTAAACACAGTTCCAACTGGTAGGTCTGTTTTTTGTATCTGAGATACTCTAGACTGTATAATCACATCAAAGATAATATCTGTGTGGTTTATAAAAGTATTTCAGCATGCTGGCTTTCTTCTGGATAAAGTTTTGTGAAGCTAGTGAGTGTTTAAGCTTCTGAAATAAGATGAATCATAAAAGAGCCATTCAGATATTTGTGAAATATTTGGCTCAAACAAGAGTTGTTGCCAAAGATGCAGGACATATGCCAGGCAGAATTGGGATCACATGAATTCTGGAGGGAAATCAAAGGGCTGAATGCTTGTTGTACAGGGCTTATGTATGTGTAAGATAACAACAGATGAAATAACATGAGAGTATTGAGAGAAAGCATGCAAGGGAACCCTATCCATAGAAACAGGAATCTATATATCCATAGAAATATATCCATAGAAACAGGAATTATTCTGTAATTGGATAGTCTGGAATAGTACCCTGTATCCTCCATTCTGATTTATCACTTTTGTCTAGTCTCTGCAGGAACTTGTGCGAGCCTTGTACAATAGAACTGACAGAATGTTGAAGAAGGTTGCTTTTGAAAGACAGTGGTAAGAAGAAGATTAGATGCCTGAACATGGTACCTAAGCAAAACTTGGAAACAGCAGTTGAGGATGAGGAGAGACATCTCAGGACATCTCAGATGGCATTGCCCAACAATGCTTAAGGAATGGAAAACTTCATTTGGCCTTTGGTCCTGTTGATTTAACTACATAAAACTAGAGAGAAATTTGAAATAATCTATACATACGGAATTGTGGTCCTGTTAGGTACCTACGCAAAGCCAAAAACTTTGATATAGTGTTGTAGTGAACAGAAAGAAAATGGACAATAAGACATCTTCTACAATATCTCTGATTTGACAAAACTTTCTAAAACTGGTAAGATAGGGAGAAATTTCTAAAGGAATTGTTCTTACAATTTCTGACATATATCCTTTTTGGACTTGGCTCTAGATGATGATACAGCTGAGATAATCAGTAAATTGAGTAGGACAAGCAGGCAGTGGACACAGTGCACAGGTACATCACAGCACCATAGCCCAGAACCAGGAACTGGTTGTTAGTCAGCTGATGCTTTTCTGTGCTCATGTTTATGATTAGTGGACCCTGTTTCTCCTTGTTGGGCCCTTGTACATTTAATGGAAGTTATTTTGCAGCATCATGTTCACATATTTAAAAATGTCATTACTTATTATTAGCTGTATTGATTATATACCGCCAGCTGCATTCAGATCTTTATTTTCCACTGATGTTTTCTACTATTTATCCATTAGCAAGTGAAAGTAGAACTCCTCCCCTGCCTTCATCAGCCTGAACTTTACTAGATCAGAGCCCCAGGGCTTTGTGAGGAAACAGTCTGGGGGTTTTATAAACCAAATAACCTCAAGCTGTTCAATAAAATGTTTGAAATGTAAGTACTGTACCACTAGTGTCATTAGGAACTCAAATGTGCAGCTCTGTGGCTATCCTATTTCTAATACAATATGAAATTATAGATGTTTCTACATAATATTGATTTATGAGACCTAGCAATAAAATAACATATGCAGATGGTTTCTAGGATGCACTTGGAGCACCTCAGAAAGATTCTCACAGTAAGCGGCACCTTTGCATAGTGGTATAAACTCCAGAGACAAGTGTGCTACATTAGTATCGGTGTCAAGCTGACATTTCAGGGTCAGTGAATAAATATCCTAAAGCCCAAGTGTTTATTTTTGAGAAATTTCATATATAATGACCTTGACTTTACATTGTTTTTTAGGTATGCATATGACCTGTATCCAAATCACAATTTACAATGATTTACTTCAGAAATATTATTCCTGCTCTATTAAAATGAATTAATCAAAGCTTGATACAGTGCTTTTTTTTTCCCATTTGTGCTTTCATTCTTTCTCATGTTTAGATGAAACAGAGAAAGGACATTGAATTGATAAACCACATGCACCCACACAGTCATCCACACATATGTATTCCTATATATAGGATTTATTTCCCTGATCTCCAATTTGCAACCATATGATACACAAAAGTGTATAAAAACAAGGAAGATCCAGTTCACTATCAAACCAGTTGGTAATTTTTCATGTATGCCCAGTGAGGTTACTTTCCTGCTTACTCTTCAGGGTGAAAGCAACTATACAAAGAGAATTTTATAGAATTTACTCTATCAGAGTTGCTATGAAACTTATATTTGATCATAGAAAGTACAGGGACGTAGTCACCAAATGCTAGAGATGTACAGATTATGATCTTGTTTACCTTTATGCTTGTAAGGAGAGCTTTTCACTACTTTTCTAAAAGCAGAACCCTGTTCTCCAGTGACTGTGAAAAATAATCCCTTCCTTGGAACATTCTAACATACAGTAAGTCATACACCTAGGCAATCCCCAACCATATGAAATTTAACAGGACTAAGTGCCATATTCTCCACCTTGGGCAGGGTAATCCTGGTTATACCTTCAAACTGGGGAGGGAGAGGATGAAGAGCAGCCCCACAGAAAGTCATGTGGGGGTCATGGTTGATGGCAAGCTGAATCTGAATCAGCAGTGCCCTGGTAGCCAGGAGGGCCAACCCTGTCCTGGGGTGTATCAGGCACAGCATCACCAGCCAGGCAAGGGAGGGGATTTCCTGCTCTTCTTTGTGATGTCCACCCTCACTTTGAGTGTGGCTTTTGAGAATCTCATTGTAAGAAAGACATCAAGCATTTCATTCCTTCTTATATGGAAGTAGACATCTTTGTGCTGCATTGTAAATTATCTTACCAATTTAACTTCCGGGTTGAAACCTTGGTTCTTTAAAACTTGTGAGTATTTTCCCAGGATTTCAGTGACCTGAAATTTAATTTTGATATCTATTTAAGGTGTGGCCTTTATGTTTCATGGACAGTTCTTTTGTTTTCATGAATTCATGATGCATGGAATTTCTGAGCTGGAATTTAATAGATTGAAGGATTCTGCTATTCCATACTCTGATTTCTTGTAGTGGTTGTTTTCAAGTAATATCTTGAAAACCATCTTTTAATTTCAACTTGCATTTCAATTTTACATAGTATAAATTTAGGTTCTGTGAGACTGATAAACACTAAAGAATTTTCAAAAGGAGAAAGTTACAGATATTATACATCACTCTCATCTCTTATTTTTTTCCTTCCCATAAAAATATCTCTACTTGGTCCTCAAGTAGTGTACCGGTTCTACTTAATTGTCACCCCTTAGTTCCATACTTTGGAGCATTTGAGTCCAAGCTAGGATAAAGACTTTCCAACTGGCCTTTCCCTTTTATGTCAAACATGACAGCAAAGAGCAGATTTTAAATTGGTTCATCTACCTGTTTTTATTATGGTTGATACTTTTGAACATCAAAGGCTTGAATAAGAACACTAGCTCCCTTAATAACTGCTACAGTTATCTAATTCTCCATGTTATGAGTCTATGAGCTTTCTCAGTGATGGTTACTGATGAACTGAACTGGAGTATTTGGCTCTCAACTACTCTTTAGGCATTGGTAAATAGTTACTTCACAAAACTGCTCTTATTTATCCATCTTTTCAGATGAGAAAACACTTTTCTCAGAATTGATGACTACTTATTTTTCAGCTAAAGTAAATACAGATCTATATCTCTTTTCATTTGTGCAAGAAGCTGACACATTCTGTCACAACATAGCATGAGTAAATGGGAAAGTGACAGCTTCCTGGCAAAATTTTAAAGAGATAAACATCTATTTTTGTTTAAACAGCTACTAAAAAAATGGATAGAAGCTTTCCAAGCTGAAAGGGTGTGGAATATATGAATGTTGCAAACTGGCAAATAAATGCACAAGATCCAGATACTTACTATTACCCCTACAACTTTCACTGTATTTGTCCATTACCTAGTACGAAAAGTTTAAGTAATGTACTTAGCATTATTATGTGAAACCATACAGCAAACACTGCATTTTATTACTTTTCAAAATTTAAAAAACCCAAACAGCCTCTTTTTAGCAGGAATGTATTTTTGCATTCAGTTTACGTGGAAAGGTTTTGATAGTAGGGAAAGGGATGTAGAGGTTTGCATTCTGTAAGAATAGACAAGAAGCTGCCTCCAGGTTGGGTAGAGCTCCAAAATGGACTGGCCATTGCCCAAAACAGCCAAAGGTGATGCTGGTGGTGCCTCTGTGATAACATTTAGAAAGTTGTGAGAGAGGAGTGAGAATATGTGAGAGAAACAGAGCTTCAGACACCCAGGTCAGTGGAGAAGGAGAGGGAAGTCTGTGCTGGAGCAGGATCCTGCAAGACCTGTGGTCTGCAGAGAGGAAGCCATGCAGAACAGGTTTTCTGGCATGAATGGTGGCTGGTGGGAACCCTCACCGGAGTAGTCCATTCCTGAAGGACTGAAGTCTGTGGGAAGGACCCACATTGCAGCAGTTTGTGAATTATTCTCTCCCGTGGGAGAGACCCCACGCTGGAGTAGGGGAAGACCATGGGAAGGAGATGGTAGAGAGGAAGCATTAGGGACTGACTGCAACCCTCATTCCCCCTCTCCCTGTGTGGCTCTGGGGGAGAAGGCAGGCGAATCAGGGGTGAAGCTGAGTCTGGGAAAAAGGGAGAGGGAAGATAGAGTTTAAATTTGACAATAAATTTAATTAATCTTAGTGGACACCTGGTAGTTGACCCACTACATACACTTAGAGTGCTTACAGATTCTAACATCCATGGGTTCAAAATAATTTGGATAATTATTGTATTCTTTTTGCTTAAAATTAACAGGATGATGAGATATGAAAATCTCTTTTACTGTCTTTCTGAATGTAGAATTCAGAAACAGTAAGGAGAAAAAAAGAAGAAGAGCTAAATGAAATCTCATAAGGAAGATAGCTATGTGCCCAGAAAAAAAGAATGTGAATGTAAGACTGGGTAAAGGATAAGACATACAACAGCAGCTGAGAAAAAGTCAGAGAAAATATATAAAATTTATACTGTTGTGTGAAAGAAAAGCAGGAAAAACATTTATCAAGAAAAGAAAACCAGAAACTGACAGGTTCACAGGTAAAAGGGAACTGGAGAAAAAGTGAAATGCTTTGAGTGGGGAAAAAGACTGTAAAATCAAAAGAAAGATAAGATAAAGATCTGGATAAAGGAAGAAGAATCACTGGATAATCTTTAAGGTCCCTTCCAACTCAAGCTTTTCTGTGAGTCTGTGATATAGTCAAAGATCACAAAGTTAAGTGGTGTGAGAAAACAAGGAGATAAAGCAAAGTTGTTTTGATTTATGCTGCTGGCTTTATATGTTTCTAAGTGTTCATCTTTACCCTTGCAAAGGTAAAAAAAGAATGTTTGCAGGGACTATTGTGTAGGACCTTGTCACTGGCTGGGTGCTGCGGCTTTGCTGCACCGGAGAACGAAGTGCCGCGACCTTCCAAAAGCGTATCCAAAGCAAAGCCGCTCAGCAGGACCACCACACACTCACACGCGCACAAGCACACACACACGGACAGCTCCTTAAAATGGGTCAATGGCAAAGAGGCAGGAAGGGTCCCTGTATGGGGTTCCACAGGAGAGGTTTATTGCAGCCACGCTGTGAAAGGATCAAGGGGTGAAGACCAAGAACAATGGAGAGTGTGGGTTTAAGCACAGGAGACGATCGAGCATCAGGAACCAATGATCTGAGGGCACGGGGGCAGTACACAGGCGGGACTAGGGTATGGGAACCAGTGGGGAAACTCTGGGGGTGTGGCGATGGGGCAAGGGTCAATGGAGGGAACCTGGAGTGGAGAACCTTCTAGGGCAGGGACATATGAGGTAACAAAGAGGAGGAGAGGCCAATGGCCAACCAGGGAAGCAGAACTGGGGTACATTAACATAGCAAAGCAGAGCAGCCTGGGGGAAGCCTTTTCTGTCACCCTAAATGGGGGAGGAATCTCTGGGACTGTCCCAGCAGCAGACTCTCTTTGTCCCTTGATACTATAGGCTTACTGGCTGGACCAGGACCTGTGTACTTTTTCCTTTGTTTAGAACACTAGATATCTCTGCTGTTGACACACTTTTGCTTAACTGCTGGCAAACACCTCTGAACATGAAAGTGATATTATTAGCTCAGTTTTGCAAGTGGGGAAATTGAGGTAAGGAGCGGTATTTTTCCTGGGGCTTCAGTGCAGTTACAGTGATAAAGTCAGGATAACCATATCCCAAACCAAACAGAAATTTCAGGCTCAAGCTGTACTCATGCTGCTTGTGCAGTTGTTGAAATAACACTTGTTGAGATCAGTGTAAAACTCACTGAAGGAGAGTTGGATTTAAATATAGTATAACTTCAATTTGCATCAGTGTTTCTCACTTAACAGTAGAGGACAACTCTTCAGCAAGCATCTGCAGTGTCAGTAATTCCATTAACAAAGAAGCCACTGTATTATCAACATACTGTAGCTTCATTTTAATGTGTCATTTGCACTTCAAAGTCACATAACTTTTATTATGGTAAATCAATTAAAACTATTTCTCATGATAATTTATCTTCTACAGAGTTTATCATCTCAGAGAATGCAATATTTCCCAATTTAACTTCCAAGACAAAAGTGATGTAATTTGAATGCCTTTTACTGAGCTTATTAAGCATAAAGATCACAGAAATTTCAAACCCTGAAAGATAACTGTTTCATCTATGTGATAAAATGGAAGTCACATTTTAGTAGCTTACTGGAGGTAGTAGGAGGCAGTATGCTAATTAGTAATATAACCTCATTTACTCATTTGGTATGTCTCTTGTTTTAAATGATAGTCTGTCTAGAATAGATATCCAGCTTGATACAAATATGAAAAGGAAATCAAGTGAAGCTACTGTATATTCAATAAAGCTGCATGTAGCATTCATTTGATTATGCTTTTCTTTGTGTATTTATAATTCAGGAATCACCTTGAAATAAAGTAAACATTCTCAAAGATCTTGCAGTGGGGAATAGAGGTTTGTATAGAAAAATTCCCATTCAGAAGGGAGAGATGGGTCAGATCCTCAATTAACATAAATTGTCACTACTCTAGGGAAGTCAGGAGAAAAATGTCAATGTACATACAGGAGCTGCAAGTCTGATGATGTACGAGTGTTAAAAAAACTCACACCAAAGCACAAAAAACCCAACCAGTGTACAAACACCACCCCCTTGAAATCTTGAAGCATTAATATGAGATGAAAAGTTCATCTGTGTCTTTAGTGGATGTATTTGAGTGTGACTGATTGTTTCTTTAGTGGCAGAAGGCTTGATTTTCATGTGCTTTTTTTTTTCAAATATGCTTTGGGCACCTGTTCCCTGATTTGTACTGTGATTTGTGCTCTTGGCTATTCAAAAGGTTGTAAAATACTGACAGTCTCTAATTCCTGTCTCTTCTCCATCTGAAAGTGCTGGGTTCACATATTACATTATAATGAAAGCAAAACTAACAAATAAGAAAATAATAACCCTTGACTCTCTTAAAAGTAGACCATGCAGTTTTACACAGAGCAAGAGAAAAAATAATCCCAACAGCCAGTCAGGCCTCCGGTCCCCTTTCTTTTCAACTGCACTAGCAGTAAATAATTGCAGCCCCTAAGCCCTAGACCTTTGCTCAGCAGGGAGAGAGAGCTGTTCCTGGGCAGTGTGTGTCATTTGTTGGCTCATGGCTCCTGCCTCTTGGTTTGCACACATCAGTGCACAGCCGCTCTCAGCTGGAGTAAGTGTTTTTGGCTGGTGTAAGATAACTGGGAACACTGGTCTGCCCTCCGAGCTAAAGCACAATGCATATTAACTACTTAGAGATCTGACATAAATTTAAAACCCTGAACTTGGCTTCTTTTTGATCTCTGTTTCTGAAATTGGAGTATAAAGAGGTTCTTCTGCTGTAGGTGGAGTTTATACTCATATTTCACATGGTGAGGATGATTCTCACAAGTTACCATTTTGCAACCTGGAAGAGTAAAATGCTGAAAATAATATGTCTCAGTTACTCCACAGTACTTATGCAGGGAAAAAAAAAATTCTATGTCTTACCATGCTGCTTTGCTCATAAAAGTACAGCAATATCTTATCTGTTCACTCTTTTGGCCGTAAGACCTAGAGATCTAACTGTGTGAAAGGGATAATGTATACATGTACATAAAAAAGGAAATTTAGTCTGAAAATCTGCCTTAATGGCGTGATTTATTGGACTACATTATGGTTTTCCAAGGGAGGGGGTAGAAGTCCCATTAAATAATAGAAAAAACACATCTCCTGAGGACCAGAACATATGGGAACTAAGCAGAGGGAAACTGAACAGATTTTATCTAAGCTGGAACTGGCCAGTTTCTCCTGCCATTACCATATTCCCAAAGGAGCAGCAGAACAGATATACAACATTTTCCTACCATTTGTATTTGTATGGCATAAAAAGTATGAAGTATCTTCTAAAATAATCTCCCTTGATGATGATTATCTGTTACTATGCAAAGTAACTGGTTTGACAGTAGGATTAGTTTCCTTAAATTAATAATTTCATGTTATGGACATTCAAGGAAGCAAAGAACGAGCCATTCTTTTGTGTAATTAGCCAGGAAAGAACTCACTTAAGAGTCATGTATTTAGGACTTGGATTTGCACAAACTGAATGGAGTTTTGCTATTGACTTCACTGGCAACAGTCAAAGTCTCATTTTCTCCAGATATGCTGAGGCCTATTTGGAATTGGTTGTATTTGATTTCACTCAATATACAAAAAAAAATGCTTAGTATCTTGTTGACAAAATCCATTTGGTCTGGGGCTACTCACTTCCAATCATTACTCTTCTACTAACTTTTCGAGAACAAAATGACATTTTTAAGGATCCTGATATATTACTTTGTATTTGGTTTAGTCGTTTGCACCTTTGAAAAAGAATATAGAATCCTGCTATATCACTGGTTTGGGGTTTACAATGCAACTGTGCTTCCTTTGCTTTGATAAAAGGGGAGTCTCATCAGCATTCTGTGTTTCAGCTACTGGAGAAGCACAGACCTGCTTATGGAAGGTTACTTATAAGAATTCTTTTTCCATACACTAGAATTATGCATCAAGACATTTGGACTATAATGCAAAAAAGCTGCCTATCTATTATATTACCACCTGAATGTGTTATTAAAATGTTACTGGAGTGCTGCACTTTGATGGTTTCATGCAGTCAGGATCCAACGAACATCATTTTAGAATCCCATCTTTGCATTACTATTTTTAAGGGTATTGATTTTTTTCTAATAGCCTTTCTGAACAGTTTCTTGGGTTCAATGAGGTTTCTTTATTCCCTAATTACAGAAAGCTTACTGAAGATAATACTTTTTTGAAAGAATTTTTTTTCAGTTTGGTTTTGCTTTGATATGGTCACGTTTATGTAAATAAAGATCTGTTTACTCAGTTTCAATATACAGTAGTCTTAAATCAGAGAAAGCTCATAATAAATATGAAACTAGAACATTCCTTTTTGTAAACACATCTGCAAGCCTGACTGCATCTCACTAAGCATTTTATAGGTTCATTACACTACTTGGCTCACATTGAAGTCACCTCAAATTTTATTTTTATTTTTTTTCTAACCATCATATGAATAAACTTTGGCTTCTGTTTAGACTGGAAAAGATCCAGTATCTGCTTATGATCTACAGATTCAGGAAAACATAATGGCTATTACAGGTATTATGGCATTTCTCTACACCTGTGTGTCACATTCTAAACTTTAGTAGGGTCAGCAGAGGTACCACTTACTAGAACTGCATTGTGGATTTTATGTAGAATGAAATTCATTTCACTTGCAAATGTGTAAAGTTTGGAGCTAAGGTAACTGACAGATGTAAGTACATAACCAGGTGGTTATATACATATATATATGTACACACATGCATATATATATATACAAGCACACGTATATTTAACCAGCCCACAAGGGATGGTTTCAAAACATCTTGTTGCTATAGTTTGACCAAGACTCCAGATAATTGCTTGTTTATTTTAGTGGGTTTTTTTCCTTATGCAGCTTAGGTGCTTTTGAAGAGTTCATCATTACCTGCCTAAGAACTGGTTTAAGAAGCATTTTAGAACAACCTTGATGATCTTTAAGGTCCTTTCCAAACCAAACCATTCTATGATTCCATGATTCTATGTACAACATTTAAGAGTACATTAAGACATTCCTGAGAATGCATGATCAATATAATGAGACATGTATACTACATGCTGAAGGGATTAGACTTGAAAGAATGCATTCTTCTTTTAACAGGAGGCTATACTTTGCAAACCCATTTTCTGTGTAAACACACCATCTGCAACAATGGCAATGTCAAGTCCATTGATGGCAATACCAGTACTGTAGCTCACAAGTTTTTTTTGTGCATGAAAAACAATTAACACCTTACCAGCATGAACAAAATGTTACCTATATTATTTAATTTTTATTATATTTATAATATTATTATTGATAGCTATTATAAGTCATTATTTGCAGCTAGTAAGGTAGCAGCAATTTTTGGAGGACAGTGTTATAAGAATTGCATTTTCCAATAGAAACGTAGTTACTTGGTCAGCTGGATTGGAGAATTTTAATTCATCAGTGAAAAGTGTTGCAAAAAAGTCAGTATGTTTAAGATCAATCATGTCCTACTTTTGTTTGGTTGTATGTAGAACTGTCTAAAAGCTTGAAAAAAGACACACAAAAATTTATTTAATCTTGGCACTGCTTGTAAATCTTCAAGTAATAATTATTTATTAAAGATTTACTTATTTAAGGTGAAAAGTAGACATCATCAATGAAAAAAAGATTCAAAGATGCTTGGATCTGTAAGGCTTTTCTTTAAATCTAAACTTTAAACCAGTCTCTTGAGATTCATCTTGTTTCTGTGAGCCCTAGGGAATAGCAGGAAATTCATACATATTTAATATTAGTCAAATCAACCAATGCAATAACCATGCTAAAAGAACAATTATGCAGACTATTTATGTAAATATGGAATATGAATTATGTTTTTTTTTTATTTAGAACACTGGAAAGACTTGTAAATTATTTAATTTAAGAAGACATGCTTTGGAGTCATTTTGAGCAATTTATTTACAATACATATATCATAGAAAAATATTTTAATATATTTGTATTTTCATATTCATTTCAACCATAACTAGGTTAAGACTAGTGTAATCTTCAGAGAACAAATTGCTTTGTCTTTTATGGAACATACATGCAAATATGTGTTTGTACCAAAAAGAATTTATTTAACATTTTATTTAACAAGCTTTCTTTTAACTAAGGAGACATGGCAAAATTATTTAACTCTGTGTTTTCAATAATAATAATAATAATAGTATTTTTCATGAATATAAGAATTTTTAAAATCTGCAAATATGGTTTATATTTTCCTGATTTCCTCTAATCATGGAGAATGTTTTGTATTTTAATGAGCCTGGAAACCAGTCTCCAGTTAACTTCCATCTCTTAGATATGCTTCTAGAGGAACAGCAAAAGGTATGTATCCACAGAAACCATGAATTCACCTTTTTGAAAACAACTTTCTTATTTTAGTGTCATAATTAACCCTTAATAATTCATGCTTCTTGTGAAGTCTATTATTAGTTGAAGAAACCATCTTATTCAGAGATGTTTGCACTGAAACTTGGTGAAGAAACAATGTCAGGAGTTAGGGTCACAAAAAGACCTTTGGAATCTCTGTGCTATTCAAAAAAATGCTGAGAAGGGTCAGAAAATTCTTATAATTTAGGTCAGTTCAGAACTTCACAGCCATTCTATCCATTGCTTTCCTGCAAAAAGGAGATAACTGACTCCACAGTAAACAGGTCTTCTGTGTCAGAATGTGGGGTTTTTGATTATCAGTTGATTTGACAAAGCCATTTTTAGCATTTATTCTGGCCAGGTACAGATGATGGTTTAAACCATCACAACTAGACTCTTGCACAATCAATTTTCTGACTCATTTGATGCGTATGTGTAGGTACAAGATGCAATCTTACACCACACATGGAAGTTTTTCGTTGACTGTAAGGCAAAGTCACGACGACTGGCTCACCTGCTCACTCTACTAACTCCAGTGGAGGTGTCTGCAGTGTAGACACCTGTATTTACCCCTGCTAACTCTCCATGGAATTACCCCTCAGCTTCTCTAGGTCTCTACTGATATTTTAGCTACCTGGCCCGGCACTTTGATAATGATTTTAGTGTCAGCCAACTCTTTAGGTTGATCCCAGAATGATATAGCTGGCATACCAAAAAAAAAAGGTATTTAGTAGTATACTGTATAAAAGGTATTTAGTAGTATACTGTATACCTGCAATTAGGTCCTTCAATTAAAAAGCCAACTTGGAAGCTGAAAATCTGAAAACTTAATTGTGTGGAACTGCTCCTTCTTTTGACAGGTACATACATGTTGCTGAAATCCCACCAGATTTCAGAAACTAGTCCTTTTCACATCTAATCAAAAGCACTTCAGATATTCAGGCTTCCTAGAGAAACTCCATGTGCATTTAAATAGAATGGGGATAACTAAACAGTACAAGCATAGTTGCTTTTATTAAGAGGTCAAAATAAAATAATCCACCCACATTATCATATAAAAGCTCGGTGATCAGAACATTTGCCTGAGTTTCAATCTTTCTGTGTAAAGGAAGATTTTGTCCAAGTTCTTCTTTTGGAGTACTGGACAAATAACATAGGGGCAAAGGAAATGAAAGAGGGAAGAAAGGAATTCTCTTTCTCTTTTAAGAAATTATCCTTTAGCCTGTCTGGTCAGGAATGCACATGTAGAAGCAAGACACTACTCCCAGATTTCAGAAGCTGCATTTACCTTTGTCTGTATCTAGCCCAAACAAGCAAATAGGATGTATCTGAACATAGTGATGAATAGATGTACCCTGAAATTCTTTGTTCGTCACTTTTTTATCAGTGGCAATTTTTGTTTCTTTCTAGGACGGGAAAAAACCCAAACCAAAACCATAAGATAAAAAGCAGTCTTAGGGACAAGGCCAGAATCTAGGAACCATCTTTCTGAAGTCATTTTAGAAATTAGCCTCGCAGTTCCAGCTCCTGGACTGTATTCGTGAACTTCCGGTGTTCGAGAATTAAACTAACAAGTAATTTATTCCCTCCATGATTTCAGTGTTTCCCTTAACTCCCACAAACAAAAATCATGCTTTTAAAAATTTATGTTACATAGAACAGGGCCAAAAAGTTGTCCCAACACCTTTTTGCTTTGCCTTTTTAATGTCAGGGAAAGCCAAAAAATGTGCTTGTACCTGACAGACATGGTGTTATGAGTCTTGCAAATAATATCCCTGCTTTTACTGATGTTCTCTGCTTCTGTTCTGTTTCATACTCTAGAAAAGCCTACAGTGCTACAGTTAAATTAGAGAGCAGTACTAATTAAAGACCAGCTGGAAGAAATCAATAAAGACATTGCTACATATGAACTGTTACTGTTATCCTAAAAGACACATTGGTGCATTGGTTCATTTCAGAAAGAATAAAAAAGTAAATTGATGTGATAGATTCCTGAGCAAAACAATGCAAAATATGAAACTTCAGTAACTGCAAAGAGATGCAGGAACAATTTTACCTGTTGTGGACAAATGATTCATACTGCAGTCCTGAGAAAGTCTTGCAGCAGTCTGGATTGGCAATTACAGTGATGTGGATTTCCAAACATAATTTAATTATTTCGTAGCCAGTCATTGACATTCATTTTTACACAGACACCCATGGGGTTATTACTTTTAAAAACACTATGTCATTGTTTTCATTGCTTACTTCCCAATATTATACTTAGTTAATTATTAACTGAATTACAGTCCACACTGTGCGATATTTTGATTTACATTGCATCTTTGACTTAAAATATATTATTACAGGATATCTGATGTGACTTAATATTAAGGGGGTTTTTTTGTTGTTCCGTTAGTAGGGTAATAGTTACTTTTCAAATGTTTATCTGTTCTGTTCTTTAATTTCTAGCAACATGAAGTTCATAAACTTGAACTAGAAATACATATTTTATGCCAGACCTCATTTAGAAGAAATGAATTCTCATCTATTCAAGTCTACAGAGTTATACTGATTTACTTGTGAACCTGTCCCAAACATCTCTTTTTAAGTCTAATTTAACAGATATATTTAATTATGTTTTAAATTGATGTAGGGAAAACAATCCTTAAATTTTTCTTTTCTGATTGGAAGACACTATCCATTAGAAAACTCCTAAGAAATTCTGTAGGATTATCTGGATATTTCTGCACAATTTTAGGTTACTCATAATTAAGTTTGGTTTTGCAACAAATAAAAAAAAACCCCAACATCATACCAGTAGCTTTTGACATAAACTAAAATGATATTATCTAGGTAACTGCATTACAGAAGGCAATTATTTTGGGTTTTGTTTGTTTTAAATATAAATTATTAGTCATGTACCTAAAATAGTGTGTGTATATACTCATACATACACTGTGGCAATTTGTGATTTGGCCTTGGCTAGCTGCCAGGTGCTGACCCAGCTTCTCTCATACTTCTCCTCAAGAGGACAGGGCAGGGGGAAAGGATGGGTCAAGATAAAGACCAAGGATCACTTACCAATGGCTGTCACAGGCAAAACAGACTCAACCTGAGGAAAATTAATTTAAATTACTGCCCATTTTTTAATAATATTGCTGGATGATGAAAAATAAAAAGTTAGAAATACCTTTGGCTCTGCTCCTTTTCCTAGACTAAACTGCAGCCCTTCTTTCCCAGTTCCTCAACCTTCTTACCCTCCAGCATGATGCAGGGTGATGGGGTATGGGAGCTGTGGTCAGTTCAAAACAATTCTTCTCTGTTGCTCCCTCCTCCTCATGGAGACCTTCTTCTGCCTTAAGGCCAGCTTGAACAGGCTGTTGAGCAGCTCAGTCTACAGGAAGGTAGAATCCCTCCTCTGTCAGAGGGATTGGAACTAGATGACCTTTAATATCCCTTCCCACCCCAAAAATTCTGTGATTCTGTGTTTTTCCCCTACTCCAGCTTGGGCTGGACTGCAATCTTTCAGGACAAACTGGCTCCACTCTGGTCTCTCCCATAGGCTCCAGAGGAATTTCTCCTTTATCTTGTGGGACAACATCTCTCCTCCTCCTTCTTTGACCTTGGTGTTTGCAGGGCTGTTTCTCCTCCTTTTCTCCCTATTTCTCCTCTCTGCTGTTCAGAATTTTGTCCCTTCTTAAATATGTTTTCCCTGAGGCATCACAATCTTGGCTGTAGGGCTCAGCCATGCCCTGAAGTGGGTCCATTATAACCATCTGGAATCATCCAGAACCAGCTCACATAGCCTCTGCAGCTCTCCTCTGCCAGGACCAGGATACCTGCACCCAATACATAAATATAAATATACCTCAAGATATACAGAATTTTTCTGATTTCTCCATTTCAAGAAAGTGGGAAAATAACATGCTCCACATAGGGCAGGAATTGAACTTATGACCAACCAAACCAATCTCCTTTGGCTATACATAAAGCCACAGTGCTCATTCGTTCAGCCAGTGCTGAAAGAATGACATCCAAAGCAATTAAGAATTAATGGTCCAGATAGCTGCCTTATCTTGCTTTTGCACTGGGTATCTGTATTGTATCCGTTGTATTGAATGAGTAGACCAGGAGAATATGATCTGCAAGTGTTAACGGCAGATTGAGTTCCTTTCTTTTAAATGCAAGAAACCCCATATTAAAGGTTTTGGGTTCAATCTCTACAGGTGATCTCTGTTTAGGTATGTTACATGTGAGAGCAGTAGAATGCAATGAAAGGTGAATTTTATTAAAAATGCTCTTGCATATTTATGCAATGTGAATACAGGAGCTTTTAATATATAAATCCATCATAGATTCTACCACAGAGTGAGAAGCCACTTCTACAAACCCAAAGGGGCTATTGAATCATAAGTGCTACACTGATGAATGAAGTTTGTGACATCAAACTTCTAATCACTTGTCTTAAATCAGTTTATTTGTATTTTTCAATTCGGTTTTATATTAATTCTATTAGCCTCTGTGACCAAATGCATAATGATTTTCTGCTCTAAAGGCAAACTGCAAAGTGGGTTGCAGAATTTTTTGCCTATAAAAGTTATCAAAAGATAGTTTAAAAGGTTCTATTTAACTTTTGGGGCCATGCTTGCTTATATGTCTAGCTTTTGCAGCAAAAATACAAGGGAAAATTAAGAGGCAGAAAGCTGAAGTAGGTTAGCAATGACACAAGGTCTGCAGATTTTCCAGTGACATCGAATTAATCTAAAAATCTGAAAGAGGCTGCTGAGCTAAGGTTCTAATGAACAGAAGACAACAGAGATGGGAAACGTAACTCTGTCCTGATGGCAATAACAGATTTATCACAGAATTTCCCATGATCATCACCCTCTGTGTATTTGGTAGCCAATGCCCCCTGCCATATGACTACTGATGCTTCCTGAAATGCTTTCTGTTGACTGCTGAGGAGTTTTATATGTGTATTTGTGCTTGGAAAGAATATATATAACCTGCTTTTTGTAACAAAAGGGACTCCATTGATCTTGAAAAAAAAAAAGATATTTTAATGACGTAGATATCCTAGCATTTTCTTATGGAATTTGCTTCACTGTAGGTCACTGTCAGACAGGGTTTCAGTTACATGGAAATGTGGAGGAGTTTGGGGCATCAATGCAAGTTTTAGTTCCCAAATGGTTGAATATCTCCACAGACAGCATTAATCTTGCAGATGACCTAGGATGACTTTTAAGACAAAGTATTAAATTTTGTAATAAAGTGTAGAAAACTTTAGCAGACTAGTTTCTTTTGGGGTTTTTTTTTGGTTTTTTTTTGGTTTTTTTTTTTTTGTTTGTTTTTTTAAACAAGCTTATTATAGACAGGCAGCTGTTAATACATAGACATTTAAAGTCAAAGTAGACTTCTCTTAGGAATCTGCTTTGATATACAAATACACAAAATGAAACTAGAGAGAAATTACTTAGACCAGGAATCTGCACCATTGAATTCTAGCATTTTCATGGATTTAAATTTCTCTACTGCTTTTCTCAAATTCAAAAGCACCTATATACTAGTTTATATTGGCCCACAAGGTGCAGATACACAGCCCCATCCCAGCAAACACCCAAACTGTGAATGCCTATACAGTGCACACTTAGGCTAGTAGTAAAAAAGCATTGAATAAGGAAATCCATTCTCTGATCTCAGATGTTATAATAGCTCTCATGATTTTTTTGACTAAGGCTTTAAATTACAGCTGATTGGGTCAGAAATGAGTTAGAGGTGTGTCCATAAGTTTTCAAGGTCTTCCAGCCTTTAGAGCTAGCCACCTACATAAAAAAGATGAACAGAAACCCCACAAGAAAACAAAATGAACATTTGGATGAGATCACTCTCCTTTTTGGTTCTGTGGTTCCTCAGAAAACTTAAAATTTGTTATCCTGTACGTTAAAACGGAGTCAAATAATGCTGATTTTTCTCTGTCTTTTTGCTAAAAAATGGTTAAGACTGCCATACAAAGTTAGAAACACAGTTTTCCTCATCTATTTTATTCATGTACCAATGTCAACAAGACAATGATAAAATTTTTATTTAAATTTGGGATGATTGCTGAAAGTTGATGATGAGAAAATACAGGATAAAATATGGATTGGAGCATTCAATATACTATGCAAATTATGAATGATAATCTGGACTGATTGATTAGATTCTAGTATGTAGAATAGTTTGAGAAATGAAGCCTGTCATCTAAGCTTTTTGACAGGTGTCAAGTAAACTGTACTTTTTTTTAAGGGATACCTTTTAATTGAAATAGGATTCTATACTAATGCTTTTTTTCTTCTCTTCCAAGTTATCAGCTTAGTGAATTCTGGAATAAACTCCATCTACTTCTTCCCTTTATTTTGAGGCCCTGAGTAAGGATCACTTTGTATTGTATTTTAAATATATGTGATTTTTAAAAAATTAGTCTGAGAACTAACTAAAAAAAAGTATTTCAAATAAAAATGTTGAAGAAACTTTAATTCTAAGATACAAATTTATGTCTAGGAGGGAAAACCAACATAAAAAATGGATATACTAACTGTAAAATACTTCATGAAGTTTCAGCCACCCAGCCTCTGTAATGTCCAAGTGAATGGCATTGATAAAGTTCCAAAACTCTTGGAAAATATATCCACAAACACGTAGTTAATCATTGCTATTATGTTAAATATACTGAACAGTCATAATTTGCCTGGTAAATTACAGTATATTATGGAGTGCACTGTAAACACACACATTCATAAGAAATAATTATATATTTTAAGAGATAAAGCCAAACTTTCACTTGTAAATTGCAATTTCTTTCACATAGATATGATACAAAGACATATTTAGCAAACACATGTATGAATTTTAAATCAGTTTCCACAGATTTTAGAGTTGCGATGTATTTGAGTTAGATATATTTGGCCAAATATGTAGGTGTTAAGAAATAACTCTTAATGGAAGCTTTGATCAATGGAAAAGTAAAAATGAAAAAAAAAAAAACAAATCCAAAATTAAACTGTTGTCTGTGTGATTTTTGGTTTTGTTTGTTTGTTTGTTTTAGAGTATTTCACCTCAGTGAATAAAATATTTCCTATAGTTCTAAATTTATCTATATTCTGTGGGGTGAACATATTAAGCAACAAGGTCTATGTATCTATCTGTTTATATTTATTCTCATGCTTGTAATGTCTTACTGCCTGACAATAAGATCTGTTTAGAAACTGGCAATTAAGAAAAGTGAATCTGACCAGCCTCCTTTATTATCCAAGCCTAAAGCAATGCAAGATTTAAACACAAGGCAATATTAAGCAAACTTGCATTTAAACAAGCCACGACAATCTTAGATTTTTGTCTAGCTCCTTTCTTTTCATCCATTATATTCTATTCTACACAAAAGTCTATATATTAATAAGCTTTTGGTTGCAGCATGTTTGGAAAAATTTAACAAAGCAGCATATAAGAAGAATGAAGGTTTTGGGCCTGCAGAATCAATATGTTGATAGTTGAGGATAGCAGATATGTTCCATTTGGGACAAATACTTATGTATCTGGATAAGTATGACTTGAACTCTGATATATAGGATTTATTGAATCAGAGATTATGAAAAAAAAGAATAACTTTTGTCTGCTATTAGACAAGGAGTATAAAATTCAAACAAATAGGGAGCCTGATGAACTCTCTGGAAAGGAGTTCCCCTGTTCTACCTCAATGCCTGTCTCCATATTTCCTTTCTCTTCCCCTTCTGTCCCATGGCAGTGTGTCTGCTCTCAAGTCACCACTAATCGTTCTTACTGAAGACACTCCTGCTATAATCCTGTAATGTTGGGGTGCTGAGAAATACTAATTAGAGACACAAATTATATAACTCATTCCCTCTAAGTTCACAGGGTGCCAAAGAGCACATAGAGATGCTATGGAATCAAACAGGAGAAACGTATTGTTTGGTCAGATTAGTGTCTAAATGAAGAGTTAATTAAAAGGTAGGAAGGCTACAGTTGGTTTATACAGTTGGCAAGATATATTTGCAGTAGTGATTTTAGGAAGCCAATTTCAAATCTAATATCACATTTGCAAGTGTTTCACTAGCAAACTTAGAAGTCTTACTTTATAGATATTTGCCAATTTTCCAGGAAGGTTGTGCAGTCTCCATGCTTGAAGATATTCAGAAGCCATGTGGACATAATCCTGGGCAACTGGTTGTAGATGGCCCTGCTTGACAAGGAAATTGGACCAGCTGGCCTCCAGAGGTCCCATTCAGTGATTCTGTGATACATTTTTATAGTTTATAAATTTAAATTATTCTCTGGTCATCTAATCATTCTGTAAAATATCTTTATTTGCAAGAATTTGTAAGTCATTAACATGAATACATTTAAAAATCTGGTAATTTAAGTATGCAGTATGTGGAACAAAAACATAGAATGCAGCTATTGACATCCACTACTTTAATTTAATAACCTTGGAAACCACTTCATCTTCCCATTTTTGCCTTCCTTGATGTGGGACAACCTCCTGGAAAAGAGTCACTCTTAAAAAGGAAACTGCTTTTACCTTCTAACTCCTGTTATTAATCAATGCAAAAGTCTTAGTTACGGCTGAAACTTCTTATCATGATATCATAATTTTGCTCTTGAAATGTAGTTTTCATTTTAAGATATTGATAACAGAACCTAGATAAGAAATTTTACTTTGCCTTCCAGCATTAGAAAATATCTTGCACTGCTAATCAATTATCTCTTTGCTTTTAAAATAACTCTACTTTGGGAATAATAGGATTCTGTGTATGAATATACAATATGCCCTTCTGTGCACGTGTATGTGCGTAAATGAGTATGTATACTGTCCTTTTTTGTGAATGTAAGGCAGTTTTAAGTTAGTCTCTGTTCTCTTAAGATAAGACATCCCTTTCCTTTCTTATGGAAACCAAGATGAAATCTGATGTAAAAATAGGTTTCACAGCTGAACCAGGATTTCAGGCTTAAAGTTAGACTATTTTTTCAATACTTTTTTCATGCTACAGTAAAGTTATTATGCAGTTAAACAATAGGCAGTCTGTTCACATATTTAAATGTCATTTTAGTATTATATATAATATTTAGAAAGTTTCTTTTTTCACTATAGTAAGATGAAGAAAATAAAAGCACTATATTTTGCATTTTTTATACCAAGAATTGTAATTATGTAGACGAATAGTTCCAACAATAAATTTTTTTTTTCATATAAATATTTAAAAACTCTAATCAGATCAGCAGTAAAGTGGCCAAGTCATAAAAGGTAATTTTCTTTGAAAATGAGACCTCTTCCTAGTTTAGAAAAAAAGAAAAATAAATTAAGAATAATACCAGCCACGGGATCAAGTTTCTTATAATTTTGGAAAATATACATTTCTGTACCAAAGTCATTAATCCCATGATTCGTGCTGCTTTAGTCATCTCTTGTGTAGAACTGCAAAAAACAGCCTATGCACTGAAAAAAAATCCCCGTTTTTCCTAAGCAATGCAAGTTTTTTACAGTAGTATAAGTTTTTCAAAATCACTTCTGAAGACAGTTTTTCCACAGGAGCTGACTAAGGAAATGAGAAAGGGGAAAAGCGCCACCTATTGATCGTGGCTCGCAAACTTACTCGGTGCTGTTCGGTACCTGTAGTGGTTGTGCTTAATGAACACAGCCGGCATTTTAGAGGCACATATCTGCTACAAGTTTCAATATTGTCAGGCTGCATGTTAAAGTGTTTAAAGAATATATATTAAAACATAACTAGAGCCAAATGAATATTTTACACAGTAGTAATGCTGTATCAGAAACAAAATCAATTTTTCTTTTTCTCTCTTTCTTTCTTTCTTTCTTTCTTTCTTTCTTTCTTTCTTTCTTTCTTTCTTTCTTTCTTTCTTTCTTTCTTTCTTTCTTTCTTTCTTTCTTTCTTTCTTTCTTTCTTTCTTTCTTTCTTTCTTTCTTTCTTTCTTTCTTTCTTTCTTTCTTTCTTTCTTTCTTTCTTTCTTTCTTTCTTTCTTTCTTTCTTTCTTTCTTTCTTTCTTTCTTTCTTTCTTTCTTTCTTTCTTTCTTTCTTTCTTTCTTCTTTCTTTTCCCTCTTTACCTCCCTCCCTCCCTCCCTCCCTCCCTCCCTTTCCTTCCTTCCTTCCTTCCTCCCTCCCTCCCTCCCTTCCTTCCTCCCTTTCCTTCCTTCCTTCCTTCCTTCCTTCCTTCCTTCCTTCCTTCCTTCCTTCCTTCCTTCCTTCCTTCCTTCCTTCCTTCCTTCCTTCCTTCCTTCCTTCCTTCCTTCCTTCCTTCCTTCCTTCCTTCCTTCCTTCCTTCCTTCCTTCCTTCCGAATTCCTTCCGAATTCCTTCCGAATTCCTTCCGAATTCCTTCCTTCCTTCCGAATTCCTTCCTTCCTTCCGAATTCCTTCCGAATTCCTTCCGAATTCCTTCCTTCCTTCTTCCCTCTCTCCCTCCCTCCCTCCCTCCCTTCCTTCCTTTCTTCCTTCCTTCCTCACTTCCTTCCTCCCTCCCTCTGTCCTTTCACCACATATCTCTCCCCTCTTCTTCTCTCTCTCCTCTCTCCCCTCTCCTATGTCTTGTTCTCTCCTGTGTCTCATTTCTTCTTTCGTGAGGTAGAGAGGATTTGGGGAACAGCTTTAACAGAAATTTTGTTTGCAATCTCGTGCAAAACATGAGACTCTATACACTGCAATAGCTTTGCACCTGGTGGAGAACTTTGCATGCTGAATAGAAAATCTCATATATCTTCCAGTAGTTAAAGGGAGAAACAGTTAACTTTCCCTTCAATGAGGGTGGGGATTGCTACAGATACCACAAGGTTGGCAACAAAACAATTCTGAGTTTGTGTTTCAAAGGTTATTCTATACTTACTGCAATCTGATTTTACCATATTTCAAATCCTACCAAGATTTCTGAAATGCAACTTTTTTTTTCCAAATGGGTATTAATGATGTACATATTGTGACTTTTAAGTCACTGGGTTCAATAATGAATAGCTCATTGACTGCTGGTTCAATGAATTGTGTGGAAATTCATGGACCATGCAGGCAAAGAGAAAAGGTAACTGTTATTATTTCAAAAGAAGATTTTATGTCTTAGTGGCATTGTGAAAGATTGACCTTCACATGAGATATTGCTGTTCTTGCATTACCACCCTGATATCAATAGAAAACTGCTTTTAATCTACACAAAGGGTCCTGTTATCCTCTCAATGCATGGGGGATTATCATGCTTAACTCTCCAGAACATCAAGAGGCAAATAGACCCCACAGTCTCTATTGCTGTGAAGCAGTTTCTTGAATATAATTCATATGTGTTTCAAGGATGGGTTTGAAAACTTCTGGGGTTTGTTTTTGTGTGTGTGTATGTGTGGTTTGTTTTGCTTTGAACTAGGAAATTGATTTTTGCTGTAAACTTGTACAAGAACACTATTCTATATGTAGTAGGTAAGGATTTGCTGAGTTCTCGATATTAGTAATTAGATTAAAATATTCATGATCATCTCAACCATATGATATTTTCTCAGCAATGTTCATTCTAGAAGCTAAACACTTTCTGTTGTAATGAAAATGTAAATATGAGATTTATATAGGAATCTGGCAGAGGGCACATCTCATTTACAAAGCAAACCAGGCAATAATAATAATAATACCAGGCAGTCTATTTGTTTATCAGCATTTATTTTGACAATCTGCAATAGTGGCAGTACTCTTCATTGATAACATTCCATTGCATATCTGTCTTTTGCATTTCCAGATCAATAAGATAACCACGGGTTACTGCATTCCTGTATCTATAAACACACATATACATACGAACATACATATATATATATATATATGTATGTATATGGGCAAGTGTGTACTGCGTCCACTCAGTGAAAACTTTTAAATATTAAAAAGAAGTATTGCATCCCATATTTCATCTATTCTTACAAGACAAGAATGACAGTATTAAGATGCACATTCAGGATAGCACTCTTTCTACTTTGAACGCTGTCAAGAACAAAGTGCTTTACAGACTTAAAATAAATCTAGGTACTAATCCATTGAATTTCTGACAACAGGAGCCCAAGGTTTCCATGCACTTAGCTGAGTACTGCATAAGAGCTTGTGCATTATTTATGTCCACTAATGGTGTTGCAATGCTCTTTGTGTGAAGCAGTGACAGTGCAATCTACTAAGATAGCTGCTGCTGTGGACAAAGCCATACATTTTCCTGGGCTTGAATTTTTGACAGAATACTCTATTAATGCCAATTCTGCTTAAGTAAATGCTGAACAGGGGTCAGTTCCTCCCCTCCATTCCCCTTATTATTTAAGAAAACAGAGCCATAAAACTGAAAATGATGTTCTGGGCTTTGCTGAATTTTGCAACACAATAGTAGCTGATAAAGGTCAGTCTGCTTTTTTGTCTACTTTTATGATTTTGTGTGATGGTCCACAGACTAAATAGGAAAGCTCTTAGCATTGGAGAAGGGAGGTGCTATTAATTCCAGTTTCATTGCCATTATACTCTTCAGTGGATCAATAGAATTAAATGAGCTGAGATATTAGGAAAATATTGTGAAGAGAAGTAGGGTGGTATTATTTGACCAAGGTTAGGATGAATAGAAAATAAAGAACCATTTATATTGGGATGTCAATAAATCATAGGACCCATATAAAAGATGGAATACAGCATAACAATCATAAGCATTCAAATGACTATAATATCTTTCACTTTTAAAACACGTTAATATTTGGATGGCAAGTATTTTTTTAATTGGATGATTTTTTTTTTTAAAGAATAATTCTCTTTGTATAGAAGGTACTATTTAAATTTAGTAATCATAAGTTTATAATAATAGCGGTCTTCTTTATTTGCTTCTTAACCATTAGGACCTGGAAGTTCTAACAGGGACATGGCTGAGCCCTAGGTACCTTTACCCATGTGCTTTCCTGTTTGTACTGCCTGCTGCCTCTGCAATCTCCATTTCAGCCTTGCTGTTGCTGTTCCTAGGAAATGCTTTTCTTGAGAGCTTATAAAACATTGCATAAATCAAATAAATCTGCAGAAATGACTAACCCAAAGAACGTGAAGTAGCCCCTTTGGAGTCAACATACACAGATGCCTGTGGGAGATAGACAAAGGACTTTCAGATATTTGAGAACAGAAAAAAAAATTGTCTTTATTCCCTTTCAGAATCCACAGTATGAACAGCAACAGTTGCCACCACCTGAAGAGCTCAGTGATTGCAAAGCAAGATTTTTTCATTGTTTCCTTTCCACAGTTAGGAAAATTGAGGTTATATACAGGTGAAATTTTCCTAAAGTAATAGACCTAAAGGCAGAGGCGTAGTCTTGTCACAAGCCTAATGGTTACTAGTAAGTAATGTATTTTAGCTAGAAGTGAATTAAAATTTATTTAATTCAAAAAGAAGTAGAAACCAAATCAGGCTAACATGTGCAATAATTTGAGATAAAACTGACAAATTGTAGATCCAAAGTTTTTTGTTTAGCACTGGAATGCTTCTATTTGCTATTCACGAGCCTAGTTTGACAAACTTAATCACTCTTCATACTGTTGAAACTGAAGAAAACCTCACATTCTTCATGATAATGATCCCCCCCATATTAATCAGTTAATTTCACCCTCTTTGTGCCTGTCCTGCCTCTGCCTTGTAATAAACACAGTCTTCAAACTTTTAGGTCTAAAAGAAAAACAAAAAATCTCTTGTTCTTTCTTAGAATCATACAGTATTATAGATCTTTTTAAGGACTTCAGGAAGATTTTGGTCCAATGCCTCACTCAAAGCATATCCAGGAGTAATAGATTGCTCTGGGCTGTGTCCAGCTGAGTTCTGAATCTCTCCAAGGATGGACATACCACACTATCTCTGGGAAGCCTGTTTCAGAGTGTGCCCACACTCAGTATTTACTTTTCTTTTTGGGACAGAATTTCCAGTGTTCAGACCTGGTTCATTATTACGTTCAGTGCATTGTTGTACTGGGTTGTGTCTTCTTTATAGTTTATCATTAGGTAGATGCTGATTACTGTAAGACAAAAGCCCTCTTTTGCTAAGAATGGACAAATCCATCTCTCAGCCTCTTATCTTGGCTTACTCTACCAACTCCAGAACTGGTGCTGCAAGCTGGTTGTATTGGATTAATCAGCAAGCTCCTCTGTTCAGTACTCTTCTTCCACGAGTTTAAGGAATTCAAGAAAGAAACTCCAAGAAGAAATCTTAGTTTCTCTCAGTTTGCATATTCTGTCCTCCACCAGCTTTCCTCCTACCTACCTAGTTATTATTTTAAAACTTTCTTTGGACAAGCATAACTACCAGCAGTATAATTTTTTTATGGGATTTCTACAGAGCTGTCTTTCAGATCTGTTCCTCTTTTTACTTTTATTACTTGATGAAGTTATATCTTACACCTCTACAGCATGAAGATTTTCACCTGAGATTATTGTCTAGGCTACTTTCATTGGTATTTATAATGTGTGATTCATCTACTTTTAATGATTTATGCAGCAATTTGGATGATAATTTTTTGCCTCCCCACTGCCTGCCATAATGGAGAACTGCTGCTAAGTCTTCATTTTTATGCAAGATGAACCCTACAACTACAGAGAATATTTTGGAATATTGAATATGATTTTTCCCCCCTGTCCAGATTAGCCTACCTCTTTAAAACCTCATTTTCCCCCATCACAGTCTTCTTTTACCTCTGCCATGATGGTAGCTTCACTATCCTTCTTGTATGTTGGGTAATATCTGTAATTTACTTCCAGGATATCTAAATTTTAAGACTCTCCTTGCACATCAACTCTGATTCATGGTCTGTGGTATGTCTCCACAAAACTAGAACACTTTTCAGACTCTCATAACTTTGTGTCACCAGAAATTTTTAGATCTTTGTGAGTCTTGCCCTTTCTATCACATTGAATACCATCTCTTAACTTTCCTTTTCAAGACCATTCTTAAGCTACCCCTGACCTATATTCACTTCACATTAAGCACAGTTTTAAACAGTAACCTTTGAGCAGTGTATGACATGTGCCATCACTGTCCATTTGTCATTTTTTTGGAATCATAAATCATTGTAAGGCACGCATTGTATGCACATGTAGAAACATGTGTAAGCCTGCCTGCAGTCTTCACTTCTCTCCCTTAAAACTCTGATGTCATTTCTTTGGGGGATGGGGTAGGAAAGGCAAAATAAACAAGTACCCTAGACAGCACTCATGTCAGATAGATATTTGGTAGCTTCATCTAATCTCTCACTGTTCTCCAGCTTTGTGTTTCTTAGCTCTTATGTCAGCCTTATACAGAGACCAAGCACTGTGCATTTGTTTCACCATTGTGTGAAATCTAGCTGTTCTTGACTACCAACTCTGAATGCCTATAGTGGAATTCATCTCATCTAAGTCTGGTGAAAGAGATATAGACCCAAACTAATCAATTTACAATACCTGCAATCAGTGGGGAAGAATAAACATGATTCATCTGGTCTGTTTTTGATATCTGTATTTTGATGGAACGCCCCACACTAAAATGATTTATTTAAGTGGCCTGGTTTTGGTACAATTCCAGGTCTATCTGTCTGAGCCAGTGGAGAGAATATTGTCAAGATAGAGTCCTGAAACAGACACTTATAATCACAATGAGCAGTTAGAAAACTGTATGACTCCCACAAAATACTCAAATAGCATAAAAACAGGTCACGCTTCCTATAGTAGGTTAAGTTCAAAGGTCACTCTTGAGAGACAAAGATTAAATCATCTCTCAATTTAAGCTTTTATATAATTTAGTTTGCAATCTATATTCTGAACTATGACACTGAAAATCTGAAGTAGTTCTCAACAGCCTTGCAAGGAGTTTAAGTAGAAGTTGTTTCTGGTGTACCTGTCTGGCCTTATACAAATATATGCCTGTCAGCACTGTTTTAAATTTCTCTATATTTTCCTGATTTCAGAGACCAGTTCGCATGTGTTGAGACGTTGATCCCTTATATGTATACTAAAAGGAAATAAAAGCAAGCTTTTTCAGTGTTACTCTACAGCAGATTCTACCTGTGCCGGAAAATCTGACATAAACCCTGGTTTTCAGTGGTTTGTTTCAGACATTAAAAAGCCCAGATTGTATTTCTGAGAAAATCACATGACTCTGTCTGTGCCAGTTTGCTAGTAAATAAAGTGTCCTGTGCAAAAGTTTAAACAGTGTACTGGGATTTTCTAGTGATTAATTGTAATTATGATCCCCCTGCATTTTTTTAGGTCTGCACCAACTCATGCCTTATAGACAGTGTTCACATTACTTTCATTTAGTAATTTTGGATTTAGTCTTGAGTGTCACTCTAATGAGCACTAATTCCTATTCTACATATCATAAGGAAGAATATAAAGACACTTACAGTTCTGGATAAGGGAATATCATTTAAGTCACTTAGGAGAGGACTAACAACCATATAGAATGTTTTCCAAGACTATTCTTTTAAAATTTATCTACAGCAAATGTTAGGCAGAAAATCTCAGCCCAAAAGCAACCACTTTAAGCAGTTTCTTAGTAAAAATCTCTATTTAGATATTGAATCACAGTGCCAAAGAACAGCTATTTATCCTGTTTTATAATCCAGGTGCTGCTGTGATTTGACAGTGATTTTAAGCAGTTAAGAACTAAATTTGTCATGAAAATTACTGGTGATATGTTTTGAATTATTTTAAAATTTTTTGGGGTAAAATAAATAATATTGTTTAAACAGTACAACATCTAGAAAGTGGTCAGTGTATTTGGTTCACAAATACTGTGTTCTGTCCATATGGCTATGTTTACAGCAGTTTAGAAAAGATGACTAAAACTATTTTCTGGAACTGAGACCAGCTAGCACCAAATAACTTACACCCAAAACGTGCTGTTGTCTCACAGCCACCCTATAGGAATAGTTCGTGTCCCAGGCTTATTCCTGAAAAGTATTCAGGGTTATAGTAGCTGCACATAATTTAAAAAAATTATTTATATACACATGAAATTCTATGAGCTTGAAAACATTTTCTACACTGGTGTTGTACATTTGATATAGCTGAGTGGTTCACCAAAGAAGGAGGCTGCCAAAGCCAGAGTAGTTATGACTTCCTACTTAATGATTTCATGGTGAGAATGATTTGAGGACTATAGTATGTGGTTTAAACCTTTCTTACTTCCTGGAACTGTGTACCAATTACCAGGATATTGGATGAACTACTGGCTTTCTCAAATTGTCCTGCTGAAGTAAATGAGAAACCAGAAATGCAAGAGCCAGAGTCATAAGGACAGAAGGGGGAAAAAACCCCGGTTTTACTGCCTCTGGAAATGTCAAGATAATAAGGTGAGAGTAGGAACAATAAAGGCAGAATACATGTGGTTAATTTTAGATATGGTAGGACTCCTGAAGTTAAAAAACAGGCATGAAACTGGAGTTCACCTTTGCTTTAGGAAATCCCAGTTTAATTTTGTAGATGTAAGAATTAATAGTGCTGAGAGTAAAGTTGAGAACATAAGAAATGCCTTACAGGATCTGTCCTTGTCCAGATCTAGTTCAGATATACCTAGCGTAGTCCAGCTTTATAGCTTGTCCAGACTAGTCCATCTAGCATGCTAACGTGTGTGTGTGGTCAAAAATGCTCTGTAGGAACAACACATTAGCCTCAGCCCTTTCAGCTATGAATTCTGCTTCCAGGGCATCCACATTTTTTATCTTAAAGGTTTTAGAAGATACCTCCCTGCTTGGATCAATATAGAGGTTCAGCTTTTGTCCACTTCTAAATACTTGCCTTTTCCTAACATACTTCTTCATAAAATGATCAGTATTCACTGGCTTGGATAAGCCTCTCTGTTGGTTCAGTAGCAGGTTAGCAAGCTGATAAGAAGGGACAATGATGGGAACAACCAGATAGAAAGTAAAGGAACTGTGAAGAGGTGCCTGATTATAATGTGACACTTATTATATTGAAATCTGGGCATGTCTTCATAACTCTCCTCTTCTATGTTTCTGATGCAGAAAAACGAGTCTGTAAGCACACAACTTACTTATGTTACTGAATGTTAGTTGTACTGTTAGATTAATTAGTTTAAAAATCCAGACATGGAAAACAGAAAGAAGAAAGCAGTTGAATATATCCTTAAAGTGTATAAATTCAGAGATTTGCATTCTTTTAAAATTTCTGGCAGAAATCAACACTGCTGGTAAATATGTAACAGATGCACCAATGTGCCTTGAGATGAATACATTACAGACAAAAAATCATAGTTATTCCCATCACAATAACAGTTTGTTTGGATCACCTGCTCTTTCTGGTTGCACCTGTGGCTTGTTCATTTGGTTGCAACATGGGAAAATGCCAAGATCAATACAAGCTGTGGGTTCTTTCTCCCTTGTGTGGGTGTTTCTTTTAGTTGTTCCCCAAATGTTTTTTGTGTACAGTCTTTAGATATAATGAAAAGAAAATGAAAAAAAAAAGAAAGGCACTAGTGCTTCAGAAAATTAAACAGCCAAAACCCAGGGAATTCCAAACTCCAGAGTAGTTTTTAAACTTCATCTCAGTTGTACCTTTAAAACATGGTGATGTCTCCTGTATGACTTTTGCCTGTATGTCAGTTCAAATTTGTTGCTACATACACATACAGTACCTTATCCTGTACAGCTTTTATTCACAGAGTTCCTCTCTTCTCCGCACAAAGTTCAAAGCTCTATTGACTTAAGTATCACGTGTTGGAGAAGAAATATTCGTCAATAAATCCTATTCTGTTTGATAGACTGCCATGGTAGGCAGCGTAACTTTATGTTTTCACTTTCAGAGAATCATCCTATAAAGTCTAAGCTATGTTCTCTGGAAAAGCTGTGTTTTCTCTCTTGAATTATGGAGTAGTGACTATTCTTCATGTTGGAGTCATAGAATCATAAAGGTTGGAAAAGACCTCACCAAATTCAACTGTCAAACTAGCACCACCACCATGTTCACCACTAAACCATACCCTCAGGTGCCATATCCATGCATTTTTTGAACAAGAAATCCACCACTTCCCTGAGCAGTCTGTTCCCGTGCTTGACAACCTCTTTCCATGAAGAAGTTTTTTATAATATCTGATCTAAACCTCCCCTGTCACAACTTGAGGCCATCTCCTCTAGTCCTTTCACTTGTTACTCCCGCCTCTCTACAAGCTCTTTTTAGGTAGTTGTACAGAGGAGTAAGGTGTCCCCTCAGCCTCCTTTCCTCCAGGCTGTTCAAAAAAAAAGTGACTTCCAGTACACCAGCATGAGGAATTAGTGCAGGAGTATCATCATCTAAGACCTTAGGAGAAGAGGTGAAAAGTAGTGGCCACCTCCTCAGGGTGAAGTGCCTTTGGAAGGAAATATCTCTAATTATTCAACATAGAAAGTGACTATATTGGCTATATTTTTGAGTGACTTTAGCCAAGTTTCTAACATCAATGAAGATTAAACCTAGCTTAAGGTAAATTAATGCACAATATGCTTTGAAAATATAAATTATTTGAACAGATATATTTTAACATGTTTATATAATGCATTTCAACACATTTGTCTCCAATCTTTTTTCTTCTTCAGGTACGGTGGGAGACAAACAAGTAGGGAGTAGCAAGCAACAATTTCTGATATTAATTTCCTATTTCAGATTGGAATTGCTTTCAAATAAAATTATACCTGAAAAGGGGTTTTCATATGTTTTCACATCTTAGTTTATCAGGGTTTAAAGTGTCCAGTGCATTTGGGTTTGTGTAATCATATCTGAGGTCATGAAAACATGAAATGTGATTCAGGATGTTGCCTAAAAGTTATCAGTTCAGGTTCAGTACCATGATAAATGGGCGTTTTATGCCAACATTATGCCAGAGCTTTATTCCCAACTTCATTCCAGAGCTGACTCTGACCTATGAAAATGAGGGTTCAGCTAGTGCATAAATATTCTACTCTTCTATGTAACAAACACTAACAGTGTTGCACTAACATTTTCAAATTATGGACTGTATCCAAACAAATCACTCTGAGCCAATTTCTTACTCATGAGGCATCATACTTCTAAAACAGATGAACAAAATTATTGATCAGAATAAAAAGAAGGCCTGAAATGGAATCTGAATCACTGGACCTGTTTGCACCTAGTGTAACTGAACAAAAGAACATATCCCCTGTTTAGTAAAACACATGGATTTGTGCCCAGTAAAGACAGCTGCTATCAGAAAGCTCTTCAGGAGATAGACTTAGTTTTCTGTGCTGATATCTTTGCTGTCTGAATAAACCCTGAAAGGGTATAGCAGTCCTTGTGATTTCCTTTCTGCGTACTACTGAATTTTAATGTTCAAAGAAAGAGTTAAAAAACTGTACTAATGGTACCATTCATGCACCAGGAATGCTGTTTTGACAGTATAAATTCATAACAAATTTTCCAACCAGAACAACTACTTACAGCTATTTCAAATAGCAATGTGGTATAATCTGAATATAGACAAACAGTATATCCCTCTCTTGTAAGAGTCTTTTGGAGATTTACTAACACCTGGAACTTTTTCATGGATATGCTTCCCCTTTAATCTGTTACTATTTTCTCAAAAACTGTGGGTCATTAATAAACACTAATGTTTTTCAATGTAAAATCTTCAGTCGAGTTCGAAGGCCAAGACATCCTAACCTCTCCAAAAAGAGGTTTTACACATCTCTACTCTATAGCTTTCAATGAATAAGTTGATCTTAATCAAAAACAACCATAAAAACAACAACAAAAAAGAGTGGATAAAATCTAATACTGGAAGTTAGAATGGGTAAATACCCAGGCAAACTTAAGGTGAATAAACAGGGGCTTTTGTTTGAGGATTTTTTTCTTTTTTTTTTTTTTTTTTTTCCATCTTTGAAAGAAAGTATAATTTTTCTCTGGCCCCATAAGGTGTCAGTCCAAACTTTTAAATTTTGTTGTTCAAATTCACATGAAACTGTATGAATTCCAAAACTCAAGAAAGATGTCAAAAATAGACAGATGTCTCTCCAATGTTCTTGCATTTGTTCTTAAATGATTTTCCAGAAGAGTGTACATGAGTTTTTAGTCATTCAATATAATCCAAAATTTCATTGCTTTTACTTGCAGAAAAGTTTATGTTTGATGTCTTTTTCAAATAGAGTTCTTCTAATTATCATAATACGTGGAGTGTAGGGCCAACTCTGGACCTACTGAACCTTGCTTCAATGGAAGATTAGTGAAAACCTTTACCTGGATTGCATTTTTCACATCTATAATCTTTATTTTGTTGCCATGCATATTTTTTTCTGTTGACTAAGCAGAATCGAAAAATAAAATTATGTTTCTATAGAAAAAAATCATTAATTTATTCTTATCAAGTTTACAATGAGGAAGAAGCTACTGGTACAGAAAGTCCTCTGCTACAGATTGTTCATTGATAATTCTCTGAAGGGGGAATACATTTAAATAATTTGCTTATATCATTAGAAAGGTTACATTCTAAGGGTAGCATATCTACTGGGTCATCTGTGTTAGCTGGTTTTTAATTATTTTGGGTAAATATCGCAACTTGTAGTCAACTTCATTTTTTTCCTGAACACTCTAACTTCTGTATAAAGGACCTAATAATTCTCATAAATGTAGCATTTATTGCTGCTTACAGCATCCTGTATATAGCTTTACATAATCCGTCTTGGTAGAGTTATTTTGGCAGGCAACTTTGTTAGAAGTCGTCATGTGTTTACTACATTGCTGTTCCATGAGGCTTCCAAGAACGAATTATAAGCTTGTCTGAATCACAACCACTGGAAGTTTATTTCCATTCTTTTCTGTAGTTTTAAGCAATACTTATCCCACAGGGATGGATAATAAATGGCAGATTCTTGTTCATTCTGCTTTCTTAGTTTCCCTAAATTGGCAGCTTTTAAAAATGGTGGCAGAAAAGCAATTCTTAAAGAATAATACGACAAATGCCATTTTGAAGTCCTGATTCCTCTTATATCTCTCTTCAGTCCCTCACTGAATTATGTCTTTTGAGTTATATAGATTGGTTATTGGACTCCAAAATTAACTGTTAATTTAATAAGGATGATAGCAATAAGTATAATAGATAGGTATATTTTGGTGCTTTCCTTCTAAGTCCTGTACAGAATTCTCAGTTTTACAAAGAATATATAATTCATGGGAACTTACTGCCCATTTTTCTGCTGTTTATTTGCAGCTATTGCTCCTCCCAGGCAAGCATAAAAAAAAAATAACACATATAAGGGGGGGTTATGTAATTTTAAACCCTAATTATAGATTTTAAATTATTTTAAGTTTCTTTTTTTAATCTATGTGCTGTTCACAGGAAAATAAATTAATTTAGTTTTGGGTGTTTTTTTCTGTAGGCATATGCTTAACACTGATAATTACTTCCAGGCAGAGCATATATCATTGAAAATATTTATCAGCTTAATATATTTACAGACTATGATGCCAGATTCAATGGAAACATAATGTAGAAAGAGATAACAGCAATTCATCATAAAATATTTGAATATTTTAAGATGGCAACAGTATCTCCACTATTTGACCACTGCATTGTTTTATATTAGAATATTGCACAATTGGCATATACAATAATTTCCACTTTTTTAAAGAAAATGGAATGATGATTATTTTTCTAGCTGCCAGTGGAACTGCAACATCTATTAGATAGGTGATAGGTATTACCTAATTGAGTACTTGTTAATAGTTATTAATTTGAAACTGTTGGATGTTTAATATTCAACAGTAAAATTCTGCATATTGGGAAGTCTGAAGTTAACGGCAGTGCTAAGCCTGATTAAAATTAATGTGATTTATTTGGTCTCTTCCTCTTTATGTTCTTTACATAGGTTTTTATCCATTTTTCACAATTGCATATACACCTGCAGAGCTCTGGGTGCTAATCTTGCCTTGCTTGAACAAACAGCAAGATACTGATGTATATGTCTCTTGGCATTTAGAAGTTTAAGAAGTTTAATTCTTTTATAAATTTTGCTTGGAATGAAAAAGAACTGCAGCCTTCAGAGAGAAGTGCTTAGACCTCACGAGATAGTAAATAATCCCTTCCATTGGAATGGTCTCTGGAGCAAGCTTACCTAGAACTTAAATGGTAGTATGTGTGAATATGGTCTGTGGGCATCTCTCCAGGTTCTACTGCCTATGTTGCATAGGTGCTTGATGCAGTTCCCTTACAGAGCACTTGCTGTTGTCTCGGGGTGCCTGGCACTTTGCATCATCAAGCATTGTAAAGAAACCTTAGCATGCCTGACAGTCAAGTGTTTACATTCCTGTTGATACACATACAAAAAGTAGAGAGTAGTTTATTTCCTAAAGGTGCATTCTTCCTATGCTTTTCAAGCTTTAGTTTGAGCTGATTCTAGAATATTGGCAACACTGTAGCATATAGGAAGAATCTAACAAATCCTGGCAGTTTGAGATTGGCAGAAATCTGTGCACATTATATTAAACATAAATAAATATTACAATGTTTCCTTTGCCTAATAAAATTAAACTATTTGCCAGTTGTTACCCTGCTGGAATTAGGTGCTCAGGTTAAACCACATGTTGGACAAAAAAAGGAATTAGAGTCTAAATTCCCTAGAAAAATCTCTTTAAAATTTTTGTCTGCTGTACATTATGCTCTTCATGCATAGTCAAAAATCAATTAACAATATTGCAATTATTTTCTTGCCAATATATAATACAAACCCCAGAGTTATAAAAAGGAAAGGGTTTCAATGCAAATACTCATGTTTGTTAGTTTTAGTTTTAATTCAGGAATCATTCTGATACACAGTAGCAGCCAGGGGGAAAAATGCAACAAAATTTCTTGCAAGAAAATACAATATAATATAGAATAAATGCAAAAGCTTCTGATCACCCTAAGCAGCACCTGGCTTAGTCCTTGTAGTGGTTGTTCTGATCTCTGTGGTTTAAGCTTTTAACTAACTTTAGCTAAATGGACTCTTTGGTGTACCAGGATGCATATGACAGGGATATGAATAAAAGAAATAAACAACAGAGATGGGCATATGGTTGATGGCACATGCATCCTGTGATTTTTGTAATACCATTTTTTAATCCATTTTAACATTTAAGACCAGTAAAAACCTTAAAACAGAAATAGAATTGTCTCACTGGATTTGGAACTCTGACTGTTAGTGAAGGTTCTCTTTTCTATTATTTTTTACATTGCAGAAAGTATATTAAAAAAAACCCACCACTATAGGCCTTAATTGTCATATGCACAATCAGCAATGTTTAAGTGGACCCTGTGGATTTTGGTCCAAAACCAAACCAATCAGTTACAAGGTATTTTTCTTTTCTGTTAGATGTTCTTCTGCAATATTTGCATAAATGTAACCATGCTGTCCGTCTTTTAACTTTCACTCAATTAATTATGCTCCCAGCCCCCTGCTGATGGACAAAAATGAGGCTTCATCTGCAAATAGCTTCAGCAGTTTACAGCTTATTAAATGCCAAAATCTAGTTAAGACGGTTTGAGAATTCTCACGTCAGGCATTTCAACATGCCAGTTTTAACACAAATCTCTTATTAAAAGGGAAAAAAGTGAACCCACTAACACAAGACAGGGGAGTGGGGGTGGGAGGAGGGAGAATGAAATAGAATAAGGGTATTGGAGAGGTAAGAATCCTCTACAAATCATGTACTTAGCATATGTGGCACAAACAAAGTATGTTTTAATTGATTCCCCTAATGATGAAAAACATTGGAAAAGATACCAATTGACAGCAGAACGGTCCCTACAAATTGCAAACAGCTTCAGTCTACAATATCGCCTTTTATTATCTTTATAAAAGTCTGAACAAGCCTTGAAATGAGCAGATTACATAATAAAGTATTCTTAAAAAGTAACTTTTCTATGACTCTTTTTGACAGGTTTTGCATTTTGCATCAAGCATCTGGTGCTTTCATTTTTCAGAACATAGTGTTCTGGTATACTTTATACCATGCTGGGTTTATTCCTGATTTAAAACAGAAATAGAGAAGCAGTATGGGATACAGGAAAATTGAAGTGTGCCATGCTCCAAGATAAATTAAATACATAGTTTTAGACCATAACCTTGACCAGATCACTTGACATGCTTGAACTTTAAGCAGTCTCTTTAAAAATGGATATAATCAAGAGCTCATTGAAGAATAAATTTTATGCCTGAATGTCAGCTTCTCATCTTGAATAATTATGAAAAGAGAACTAACAAAATTTCTCTTCCATAATGCAAGCTAGGTTTAATTGTTTCCATTTATTTTTGCTGTTAGCTTGTAAATATTTATTTAGCTGGCTATTGTTAGTGATATAGATATAAAAATTCCAGACTGAAAAAGAAAGAGACAAATACAAATTTTAAATTTAAATTTAAAAATGTATTACATAATTTCAGGGTTTGTTTTTTTTTTTTTTCTGTTGGGGAAGGGTAACATGAAAGCGGAAAGAGAAAGCATTTTTTTTTCCTAAAAATTTCTGACATATTATCTGGGTTATTGTGACATATTTTGTCGTGTTTGTTGTCTCAATTTATAAACTAAAGTGACTGAGCTGAACATGACATGATGATTCATGACAGAAATGTCAGGAATTAAGATAAAGAAGTATAATTCATGTCCAGTCATATAGCAATTAACAGTTCTCTTATAAAATGCTTAGATTTTTCATGTTTAATGTAATGGAGAAAACCCCACAATGTAAAATGTTGTATCAGTTTCCCATCTTAATATTATATTTCATTTCTGAAGATTTATCTCACAGTCATATACACTAACGACCCTATCATGTAGAAGCGTAGTGAAATTTGGTGATCTGCATTAAGAGATCAATTCCTCAACAAGCAGACACCACACTCAGGCTGTTCCACATGAAATGCCCCTCGTGCATCTGCTCTCCATAGTCTGAATTCCCACTGTACTGCTGAAAGAGCATCAGCCTTCTCCTTTGCATAAATAAATCCACCTTCAAGCAGATTCTTCTCACAGTCAGAATAAAGGGCACACATTAAATATGTCCCTGGTTTCCACAATTCGGTTGTTGCTAAACTTCCCCAAAGTGTTTAAAATATCAGAAAAGAAGAAATGTATAAAAGATGATGGAGCATCTATCTTCCTTTATAATATATCAATATATCTCCTTAATGATGTCTCTCAAAGCTGATGTTTGTTTTGCTTTTGTTTGTTTGGGGTTTTTTTTGCATTTGGTTGTTTGCTTTTGGTTGTGGTTTTTGGGTTTGTTTTGTTTTTTTTGTTAGATTCCTTTAGGTATAGTGATGGAAGAAACTACTGAGGACATTTTTTAGACATAGCAGACATGCAGGAGGGTGGCTGATAACCACTGCTTCAAAACACTGTAGTGAAAAGGTACAGAAATAATTGTGGGAGAAACAGGCAAAAGAGAGATTGAGTCTAACATAACTGGTGGAATAGCTTCAGGCAACACAATAAAAAAACTGGACTTAGGATGTAATCAAGAGTGACAGAAGAAGAATGGGGGTGGTGGTAGTGGTACTGAAGGCTTAGGAGGAAAGATAAAGTGGTCATTTTCCTGACATCTGTGTTAACTCACAACTGGCCTATAGACGAAAAGTATATTTTTTCCACTTTCAAATTTCAGTGGTTTAGCATCATGGTGGAAAGTATGCCCTGGAGACCAAAGTCTTGTCATCTATGCTGGGTAGTGACATTGAGTCCTTTTGCATGCATTCCACCTCTTCTTGTTTGGTATTGATGTAGATGGACCACTTCTAGGCATGACATGGTGGGTTATGCTCTGCCAATCAGTGTGCCAATTAATGCCAGTTACACAGATATGTTTTGTGAGATGAATACTCCTGGAACTGATGAATGGCAGAAAATACTGGAGGGCAGTGCTGGAAATATTAGTGGGTTTGACAAAGTGTAAAAATTAGGATTATCTTGAATGCTTGTAAACCTGTTCTAAAGAAATTTCAAAAAGAAGGTATTTTCTGATTAAGTTGTTTTGAGTTATGAACAAAACTTCATTCAGAATAATGGCTCTGAATAAAATTCAGTGAGGTTCATGAAGGAAAATAAATATTCAAATACTAAAAATACTTTTCAGTTGCCAGATATTGATGTCCAGTAGTAATTTCTGCCAGATAAAGTGCAGTAGATTTATTTTAAAATTAAATTTAATATGATTGAGATAATTTTCAAGTAGGAAAGTAGGAGGGACAATGCAAAATATAATAAGGTGAGATTTCCCAAAAAATTATTCAAAAAAATCCCTGGAAGAAAATTGGCAGCACACTGCAATTTACCTTCTATATCATCAAACTTCATGCAGGAGATTATGTGATGCAGGTACAAGGCTTACCTCACACTGAAAGAGATTTTTCTCTACTCCATTCTACCTAATCATGGTAGTATAAGACATACCTTGTTTTGTAGTGTAAATTATCATTTCATTTTTCTTACTCATTCCTGTTTGGATTTCTGTGAGAGTGTGTGTGTATTTTCCTGGCAATCCAAGTTCATATGAATTCTCTATTTTCCCCAGAATATTTTCATGCACTTTAAGCAAGGAGTCAGCTATTGCAAGTTTTTTATTAGATGTGTTTGATTTTTTTCTTTGCATCATTTGCTACTGCAGAACAAAATATGAACAATTCATTTTAGCTTTGATAATTTTTCTTCTTCTGTAGTGAAAAATGTATGTTACATATATTGCTAGATAGAATCAGATAAAGTGAAGTCTTTCATTTAATTGGAGAGAAAAGAAAATAGGATTTAGTCCATAATGGGGAGGAGTGGGTGGTGTTGAGTATTTTCTCATTATGTGAACATCCTGTAAGCTCTGGGATACAGAAAATTTATGCTATTAGAAATTTATTAATCTAAAAGAGAATTTTCTCCCTTGTATTTCAATTAGGTACAAAACTGTAGAATTATGTAACGCAGGAAAACGTTTCCACCTGTAGCATGAATGTAGCAAACTTGATCGTTATTACAGAGGCAGCAAAGTTAAAGCATATTAGAAGAGCAACACATGCTGTATTGCTATTAAAAGTTCCCCAACTGCTCTTTCTTTAGTGCTATGACTATAATGTATTCAAAGAAGAAATATATGCTTCATTAGTTGTAGAGGTGTTAGCACTTGCTGCTTTATAGCCAGCAAGAAATAATAGATCATAAAGAACAAGAATGTGTAAAGGAATGAAAAACAGTAATCAAATATATATGTTTATCTACAAACACAAACCACAGTAAGTTTACATATACACCTGTTTCAAACATATGCATGTGCACCTTTTATGTAGAAAGCCCTCAGAATGTGGATATGATTATTTTTAAATATGCAGGTTTTGTGAAAATGCTGAACATGGTAAGGACACAAGATGTAAACACATTCCAATTTTATATTTTGAACAACATAACTGATTAACTATTCTGTGAATATAGTCTGGGGTGGATGATAAAGAACTGTAACGGTTCAGACATTTATTATGCAGCACACTTTCAAAAAGGGCAGCTTTCATATATAAATCATTATAAACTCACTACCCAACTGTAGTTAGGATAAAATATTTTGCATCTGCTCTTCTTGGGGCTGAAGTGGCAAGAACATTTTCTTAGGCACTGAATGACAGCATTTTCAGCAACTGTTAGCCTACAGGATAGCTAGCTGGATCCTCTAGAAATCTGGGCAGCCACCATTTTTCCTCATATTCCAACCCCAAATGATTATTGGTTTACCTTTATATTTATAACTAATGGAAGACTTCTCAAGAAAGGGCCCCATTTGCAGAGGAATGTAGATATACAAATACATTGTTGGTCCCACTCTTAGGAGCAAAAAGTAAGCGGTAACTGAACAAAAAAAAGAGGGAACGGGAGGAGGAGGGGAAGGAAGAGGATGAGAAAGGAAAAACAAGGGCAAAAGTAAAGGTGAAGGTGAAGACAGAGGAAGAAAAAGACGGATCATAGAAAAATGGTGGTAAAACTCAGGAAGAAGAAGGTATGTGGGCCAAATAAGGAGAAAGATGAACAAATTATGAAGAAGAGAGTGGGAAAAGCTTTTGCAAAAAGCTTAACAACAGATGTAGAAAATCCAGACAAAACACTCAAATACTTTGAAGTAAAGATCTCTCCACCTAAGCTTTAGACAGTGTAACGAAGTAGGCACATTTATGTGTGATTCATCTCACCTACGTAAGATTAGGTTCTTGAAAACACATATGTAAGGATATACTTGTTGCCATATCAGTTGTCTTTCAGAATCAACAGCTGTTCTGAAAGCTAGAGATTTTCAACTTGACCACATAAGCAGCATTTTTAACTCAGACTTGTTAAATTGCTCATTGGAGACCTGGACTGGGGGGTCTCAAAATGCTCTTCCCATATGTTTACTCTAAGTCTTCACAAAAATGAGTTTGCAGATTTACTGCTTTTATTTAAGGTCTTCATTGAGTGGTCCTGTACCGAGAGCTGTGAATGTGTAAAACCCATCTGAAGACACTGCTTTCTTAGAAGGACAACAAAAAGTCAAAAGATATACCATCTTTTTGTTCAAACTAACTCCTTCCCACTCTGCTACAGTTATTATATCATAAACAATATTTTTTCACAGAATCAAATCCTCTTTGGACTTTTGTATCAACCACCAGTTTGGATCAAAATCTCTAGTATCAAATTCCTCAGAAACAGACTTTGTTGGTGAATTTTTTACTGTTTCTTATTCTGCTGATACGTAACTGGTTATTCTGAAGCCAACAGGTATTTTATGAGTCAAATTTTTACTCCCTCTTTAGTATCACTTTAAGCCATCTAAAATTAGAGGCATACAACTCATATCACCCAACTTCAGCTGTCTGAAAGTAAATCATGAGCATTAACTAGTACCTTTGGATACTCAGTGGAATCTACAGCTGGCAATTCAAAACATCCTGAAAGAAATGTCTGAAATACTTGGATTTTCCCCTCTGCTGACACTCAGTTATTTTCTTTGTTTAAGAGTCAAATTTAGACTATAGGAGTTTAAGGATGACACTTACACTTGGGACAATTTTTAGAAGTGAATTGCATCCATAATGCTGTATCTACAAATACTGCTCAAATAATTTAAAATCACTTTGCACAAATAAAGGGATCAGATGAGCAAGGAAGCACATAAGCAGGCCCGGTACAAAGCTGAAGGAATTATAATTTGGTATCAGGTTAACATTAACATTTTTTCTCTCTTTATTCTTTCCAAACAGTCTTTTCTATTTTCTCTGATCTTCTTGCTTGCCTGTTAGATACTAAGATGGCTTCAGTGGTGTATGACAATTGCAGCTGTAAAAAAGCCTACTGAAGCATGTGTGAATGCAAATAGTCATCTTAGTGACACTAATAATGGAATATAATGCTAGTGAAGCCAAAAATGTTTAACACATTTTTGTAATATACTTTGATTTTACATATGTGAATTAAGGATAGTGTGTATAATGAATGTACTGAATATTTACCTTTTTTTCTTTTTTGTACCCAAAATGTTTCAGCTGCTGAAATCTGAAATAGTGCTGAGTGCTCAGTGTTCTCTTAAGCCTTCAATAAAAAATTTCAACGTAACATTAAAGGAAGAATGGTACTAGAGTAAAAACTGATGGGGTTTTTTTATATTATTTTATTTTATTTTTGACACCTGTAGCAAATAATAGAGAATATTTACATTTATTTTCTTTTTCAGAAGTACAATTATTTGAATATTATTTTCATTCAATGTTTCTTTAAAGGAATTTCAATGTAGAAAAATGGATCAAAAGGGGGACCTGAAAGAGGAATCTTCCTGACCAGTTCAAGGTGATAATTCACAGAGCTTGAGCTGTGTTCAGTGACTGTTTTCATTGCTCCTGTAACTGTTGCCCATGTCCATGCAAAGTCAGAGAAGTGAATCTCTTGCATTTTTTCTAGAACATGCCACCAGGGAAAAGTCCTGTAAGTTTGATCGAACTTGTTTGAGCAGCATGCACAAGTGCTTTTAATGTTATGAATGAGCATCAGAATCCCCTAAAACAGAAACTACTTTATGTGATAGTCCTTTTTAGGTAGTTACACAACTAATTGAAATGTTAAACTTGAGCAAGCTCACTGAACTGAATAATAACAAACTAAAATTAGTGAAAGCATGCCTAGGGCAAAGTGTAGCTTCCTACATTTCTTTTAACTTTCAGTTTGGCTTTTTCTCTGAAACGTATGAGACCAAGAAAGTCCTAAAAAATCACATTCACAGGACTATGCAAAATGCAGACTTATAAGACTGGTTTTCCACAGTGATGTTGTTCTTTTTCAAACCCTCTCCTGACATTTATTACTAACTGGGTACTGAGAAGTTGTCTGGGAACTATAGCTGTCTTGCTCTGTGTATGTAGAAAATCTCTCATTTTAAAACATACACATCTACACCCAGTGAAGGAACTGTTGTAGCAATAGCTTATAATATATATAGGTTAAAAAAACCAGAAAAAAACATACGTCGTCGGTATTTACCAGGCAATTAGAGTAGTAAGTAATTACTCTCAGCTGCAGCTTCAAAAACACTGATTTTATGTCTGTTTTAAGAGTTAGTATAGATAGCTGATGATCAGGGAAAAAAAAATAAGGAATGTGGAAAGGAGAATGTTATAGCCAATAAACTAAAAAGAAAATGGAATTCCAGAATTTACAGCTGAACCTAAACCAGTGCCTAGGAAGGGACCAAAGTGCAGCTGGTTTTCATCATCCAGTGTATGTGGATTAAGATATTTTGGTGAAACCGAAGTGCAAAGATTAACTTAGCCCCTGCTTTCTAAATTTTGTTTTTATCTACTGACTTTCAAATGCAGAGTACGTGCAGTGGTAGCAGTGACTTCCCATCCTGAATAGTTCAGGAATGACTAGAAAACTGACCTTCACTAGAATATTGTTTGAGACCGAGTCATAAAGCAGTTTGGGTTGGAAGAAACTTTTAAAGGTCATCTAGTCCTGCGATGAGCAGGAACATCTTCAACAAGATCAGGTTGCTCAGAGCCCCATCCAATCTGACCTTGAGTGTTTCCAGTGATGCAGTACCTTTCTGGAAAACCTGTTCCAGTGGTTTAAAAACTGTGTTTGGGAGACACTGAGTAGTCTACTGAGTATGTTCAAAATAAATGAATCCAACAATGTTAGAGGGAATTGAATAGGTAAAGGAAAACTGCCTAATTTTCTGTATAGCTCAATAGGAAATGCAAAAGTAACAGGTTTGAACCATGAACCTCCATGAATATCTGAAGGTGACAAATCTGGTTAAATCTAGTCTTCAAAATGGCATGTTATCACTCAAATTGAAATCAAGTATTTGAAGTTAGAGTAATGATACATGTTTTTGCATGTGCATTCAAGTCACATTGAATAATGCCATTATCTTATATTACTGGTGGGCTTCATTTTAACTGCAGTAGCAAACGGAAGGAAGAAGGAAAATTATTTCCAAACATTGTAATGAATTTTACTAACAGCTTTAAAAAGGTTATTTACTTATTAATTGTTAAAAGAGAAATCTGATTTTTCTAATTACTTTAGTGAACCATGAGATCAAAATGAGCAGTAGATGCTGCTGACTTTCTGCATCATTCTGTATTGATCATTTATTAATTGTTACAGCCGTCCTCCAATATGGATAAGCCTGCAGCAGAAGGCATCATGGCTGTGCATATGTGGCACTATGTGAAATCATCGATACTTTCTATGCAGAACAGAAAGCAGTGGACATATATTCATAGGATGTTATTTTTGTGGTCACTGTCCTTCTCCTTAAATGTTGTTTGCTCAAGTATGAAAATTCTTTTTGCTTCAATGCTGCAGGAGCTTGTTTCATTCTTCAGTTTAATCCTGTGTTCACAGCAACATCAAAAGGTTTTATCCTGGGAGATTTTAAAGTTTTATTTTTCTAACCATTTGTTTGCCTATTGGTTAAGAGAAGTTAAATGTAAAATTACTATCTTTTAATTAGTAAAAAGTAATATCTCTGTACTGGAGATGCAGGATGCCCTTATTCTACCTACTTTCATCAAAAATTGTAGTTATTCAAGAACACATAATTAGCTTGTTTTAATCTTATCATTTTCAGAGGCATAGTACAGTAATTGGCTTTCTTTCCTCTCCTTTTTAGTTAGAAGATTGCTAAAGGATCAATGGAGAATACATTTTTCTATTCTGCAGCATCAATTACGGTGACCCTGGGTGTAAATTTATTGATTTTTCTTATTAGAACATTATCACTAGTTATTCACAGCATGGTGTTTATTAATTAGTAAGGAAAATAAAGATTAATTTGTGAAAAATATTCCTTTTAAGTTCTCTACCTAGCACATTCATAGCTATATGAGATCTCCTAATTGTATTCTGCCTTCATGAACTAGCATGCAGTATTTAATTCCCTACTCTGTTTGTTTTTTCTTGTCATCTTGAAAAAAAAGTTGAGGAATTATGTCAGCTACAGTTCTGAGGTATAGAAATTGTCCATTTTGGCTGTTGACCTGCAGAAGCTGTACTAGTCTCCTGAATTTTATGCTTATGATGGGTGCTTTATTCTGAGAGGAAATTAATTGGATGGACTGGAATTCTAAAATCACAAATCTATGGAAAAAAAGAAAAGAAAAGAAAAGAAAAGAAAAGAAAAGAAAAGAAAAGAAAAGAAAAGAAAAGAAAAGAAAAGAAAAGAAAAGAAAAGAAAAGAAAAGAAAAGAAAAGAAAAGAAAAGAAAAGAAAAGAAAAGAAGAAAAAATAAAAGAAGAAAAGAAGAGGGAACAGACACTTATTATCTCCTAGGCACAGCTCAGCACTCCAGTTGTCCTTGCAGAAGGCATACCAGGTACATAGAAGGAAACCAGCTTTTCATTTAAGTCTTACAAATCAGAATTATACTGGGCTTAGGAAGAAGAGAGGAAAAATCAGTAGATTATTCTTTTTTTATTGGTCTTTTCCCATTAATTTGATTCCTCCTATTCTCTCTCTTTTTTTTTTTTTTTTTTTTTTAAACGAAATAAAATGTTATTCCATCTAAGACTTGCATTCTGGTTTTGGATGGGGAATCTTGGCACCCCAGTCCATGACACATTAATTAGTGGATGAATGAGAGTAGATGAAATATTTAAAAGAACATACAATAATATTTTTCCTGAGGAGTACATGACTAATAAGACATTTAAGCTATGTGAATAGAATTTGTATTAAAGTTTAATACTTCATTTGTAGGGCCCTGTTAAGTTAAAGCAATTTTGTGTAACAAGACAGAATGCATTCAGAGTATTTATGAATTTATAACAATTAAAACAAAGAATTTATTTCTGGGTTCAAGAATAGAGCACAAAAAATCTACTCATTGGTCAGGCTTTGTGTTTCTATTTTCATGTATGGAAAGAACAATAATTTGCAAAAGAAGAAATGAAAAATATTTTCAATAAGATACACACAAAATCTAGATATCCAAGGATTTATCACTAATTACAAATCTTTTTTTTGGGAGGTGCAAATTCTGTAACTATTAACATGAAAAGTCTTTAGCCAGGCTTTTTACAATGTGAATAATAATAATAATAATAATAATAACAATAATAATAATGTGAGTCAATCTTTTCAGTTTCAACAATTCAACCTTTTCCAGCAAAGACACAATATCTTTCTGCAGTTTTCCTTGAATAAAATTCCAGCACACAGGACATATAGGTATAAATAATATTTCATATAGAACAATAAATCTCTACTTAGTTGAATAATTTCATTTGAAACCCAGTAAACAGTAGTTTTTATAAGTGAGAATAATGAAACTAAATTTCAGTCTTGAACCAGAAACATAGGGTCTTACATTCAGCTGCAACAGGGGACACTGCTGGAATAAAATATTATTTCTAAGTACTAAGACAGTAATTCTGTCCTGAAGGCAGCACATGGTATCAGCAGACCCTTCCAATGTAATCAAATTCCATATATTATTGGACATGTTAACATTAGGGTTACAATTGCCTATGTATTTTCCACATTGTATTTTGCTTGGTTTCCTAATCAGAATGAGTTGCTTGTGCAGAGCTCTGAGAGTCATAGCCAGCCATATTCTATTACAACATCATTACCAACATTATTGATTCTTGAAGTGGATTTTTATTCTTCTTTTCATTTAAATACATTATTATTATTGATGATTATGTGAAAAGCAAAAGGTAGATGTTGATTTCCAACTAGCTTTATTCATGCAATATAGTCAGCAGAATTAACATTAAAATCTCCATTAACCTCAGCAGTATTAATATTGATGGTTTCACAGAATGTAGTGATAGATGTTGATTCACAAAGTACAAGTTTTTATAAAACCCACATGGAAACACTACGATATTATAACCTTCATAACTTATCACAGAATCATAGAATCATTAAGGTTGGAAAAGACCTCCAAGATCATTGAGCCCAACTTTTGACCAAACCCACCATGCCAACTAAACCACAGCACTCAGTGCCATGTCCAGTCATTTCTTGAACACTTCCAGAGACAGTGACTTCACCACCTCTCTGGACAGCCCATTCCAATTCTTAATCACCCTTTCTGTGAAGAAATTATTCCTGATGTTCAACCTGAATCTCCCCTGGTGCATCTCAAGATTATGTCTTCTCATCCTGTCACTGCTTGCCTGGGAGAAGAGACCCACCCCCACAAGGCTACAGCCTCCTCTTAGGTAGCTGTAGGGAGCAATAACGTTACCCCTGAGCCTCAACTTCTCCAGACTAAACAATACCAGCTCCCTCAGCTGTTCCTCATATGACTTGTTCTCCAGAACCTTCACCAATTTTGTTGCTTCTCTGGACACTCTCCAGCACTTCAATGTCCTTCTTGCAGTGAGGGGCCCAGAGCTGGACACAGGATCTGAGGTGTGGCCTCACCAGCGCCAAATACAGGGGGACAATCACTGCCATGGTCCTGCTGGCCACACTATTGCTGATCCAGACGAGCATGCCATTGGCCTTCTCAGCCACCTGGGCACACTGATGGCTCATGTTCAGTTCATGATGGCTGTTGATCAGCACCCCCAAGTTCTTTTCCACCAGGAAGCTTTCCCGCCACTGTGCTCCTGCCTGTAGTGCTTCATGAGGTTATTGTGACCCAAGGGCAGGACCCGGCACTCGGCCTTGTTGAACCTCATACTCTTGGTCTTGGCCCATCAATCCAAACTGTCCACATCACTCCACAGAGCCTTCCTGCCCTCCAGCAGATCAACACTCCCACCCAGGCTGGTGTCATCTGCAAACTTACTGAGGGTGCACTTGATCCCCTCTACCAAATGATCGATAAAGATTTTAAACAAGACTGTCCCCAGTGCTGAGCCCTGGGGAACACCACTGGTGACCAGGTGCCGGGTGCATGTAACTCCCTTCACTATCCCTTTCTGGACCTGGCCATCCAGTCAGTGAGCATATAGCTGTATGTTCTGAAAGAGTAATGACCTCAAATGTAAGGGATAGTCAAATCCTGGAACAAGATAATTAGAAAGAGTGAAGATCAGAGGAATAGGTTAAAAAAATACCAGTGTACATGTATTCTTGTTTCAGTTAAGAAAGATGAATTTGATGACTTTATAAATCTTGAGGACTATTCCAATCTACATAACTAGGTGACTTGTTGTCAGAGACTGAAAATACTTCATGCCTCAAACACTGATATAAAGTTTTGCTCATTATAAAGAAGCAACAACCAAAGAAGCCTCCCTGAAGAGTGGGACTTTGAACTGAAAGTCAAACTGTTTATTAGATAAAGGGGAAACACATTGTTCAGTCATCTCAGGCTGGGGGAAAGGTGTGCATCCACAAAAGGCCAAAGCCACCAGCTGCAGCTATCCCCGGCTGAGTTTGGGGTGGGGGGAGAGCACAGCTCACAGAAGCCAGGTTCACACAGATTCCCCCCAGCCAAGGGGGGAGGAGGAGGTTTTGGGTGCATGGTGCAGCCTCTGGTGAGAGGCAATAAACACCCATCCTCTGATTACACAAACTGGCCCAGCTGTGGAACCTCCAACCCCACAGGGCACATCCACGGGACATTCCCATGAGAGGCTCGGGCCCACAGGCATGATGCAACAGACCCAGAGTTTGCTGCGAGAGACTGCCCCCCCACCCCAGGGGGACATGGCCTGAGCATATATACCCATTGGACTCTGTGCCTTCTGGGGGGACCTTCACCACCAAGAGGAGCAGCTGGAGAGGATCAATGAACGTTTTTGGGATCCACAGAGTGGTGATATTTTCCTTATTCCGTCCCTGTCACTCTTTCTGTCTGCCCCCACCTATCTTCTACTTCTTTCTTCCTTTCTCTCTCTCTCTCTCTCTGTGTCTCATATTTACCATCAAATAAAACCCTTACTATTGTCACTGGCATACGGTCTCGTTTGCACCTTAATTCGGGCAGCTGCATTTTTAAGAACCTTAAAAATGGATCATAACACATGTATTTTAGAGAAATCAGTTTCTAAATCATCATTAATTCAGCACTGCTAATGAAGCCTTTAATCCACTTCTCTGTCTCCATTTAGAAATAGCTTAGTGTTTTAAACTTCTTACTTTTAGTCTAGAAAATAGCATATTCAAAATAAGTTGTAAATTTTCCTGGACAGTACTCTATCTGAAACTTACATCAATCTCTTTATTAGGAACAAATATCTAGAAATACTATCTTCTGAGCTGCAGATGAAAAACATAGCATAAATAGTAACTGGAATCTCACTGCAATATTTGCAGGGACTACATGTTTCAAATTTATAGTATAAGAAATACTTTATTTCAAGTAGTCATAAAAAGGTCCTGAAGTTACTATAAATGCACAGGTCCTCTGAAGAATCTTCTCACTGACATTAAAGTCTTAAATCCAGAGAGGATTTTCAGAATTACTTCAAGTTGACTACAAAGACAGTAAGAATTGAAGGAAATGAGTTTTAAATCTTTTTAACTGAGAAGTCTTATACACCTTCTCTTACATAAAAGCAAAAGCATCACTAATATTAAGAGGATAGCTACTAAAAATTAAAACCAAAAATTAGTCTTCTTCTTGTGCAAAGGTGGATGCTGCAATACCTCAATATTTGGTAGAATATACTGTGGTATGCAGAACACTGTTATTCAGAATTATCAAGTATGTAGTAGTTTGGCAGCTTTACCAAACTTACAGGCTTCTAGAAAATAGCAAGGGCCTAAGAATACACACAGATATTGAATATATTGCTCTTCCTTCTTTACAAATGACATGAAGATCACTTTAAAAGGCAGGAAAATAAGAAAATAGGATATATGAGAAAAGATACGTCACTTGATCACTGTCCTTGGAAATATAGATGTAATATTTTATTGTTTCATGTGCAGTAAGTGACTGCAATTAATGCTTTTCTAAAGATGACTGCAGTGTAGATTACACTTAGAAGCACATAGAACTTCTCAACAGCTTCAGCTAGCTCAAAATTAGGAAGCTCATAAAATCAATGACCATAAACTAAAAATACAGATAGTCTGCAAAAAGAGGTAATAAAATAACACAAAAAAAGTCTATAAAATCAGACAAATTAAAGAGAGTATTCTTGTAAAAAAATCAGTTGAAATACTGAAGTATTTTATACTCCTTTCCACCCACAAATTTCAGTATTTTAAGACGAATACCACTGAATGTAAGAAGGTTAGGCATCCTGTCGGGTAGAAAGGAAGACAAGTAAATCTGCAATGAATCATTTTGTGGACAAAGTTCTTTAATACATATAATTATGATGATTTTCACCTACTAAGCCTCCATCTGAGAATGGAAGATTACTATAGAACTAATTAAAAAAATTATTAGAGGTTCATAGGCACTTAACTCATTATTGTCAGCTACAATAAGAGGTTTAAACACCTGTGAGAATCTGGGGTGAAGTGGTAAGTTCTTATCAGATCTAGGAAAAAACCCTCAGAAACTTAATTGTCCTGATATTATTTGCATTGATTTGTATTTCGGAAGAACTAATGAGTTCTTCTTCTGCTAGCATTTTGCACCTTCTTAAGTAAATTCTCCCTGAGGTGCCACCATCTAGACCAGCCTCCAACTTACAGTAGGACTACCGCCCACACCCATCAGCCCCCTGGCTCTGAGGGTGGGGATGCCAGGACGGCTGTTGATAATGTCTGCACTGACTTCACTGAGAAACTCTTTTGCCAGCCAGCTGGGCCTGTGGCCAAAATTCCCTCACTGATGGCACAATGGGACTAGTTTGTCCCTGAGACTCCACCATATTTTCCTTTGAAATCAATTAACCCTCCCCATTGTCTTTCTCCTGTCTATTTTTATTAATTGCAGAGATAGGCTTATCTTCCCAGCTTTCCTTTAAAGACGATAGATCAGCTAACAACCAGCACAGCTCTGCTTGCTGTCTCTGAGAGTTATCTGTCACATCCCTGTTTGTGGACAGTGGGCTAAAAAGAACAGTGACCCTTTTCGGTCCCTTTGGTAACTGAGAAGTTTGGGAAGTTGTTGCCCCCACTGTGGGGGCCGGTAGGCCTGCTGGACAAGGACTGAAGGGAGTCCTATGGTGGGACATGTCCTAGGTTCCTTTCCAGTTTATGGTGACTGAAAAAGCTTCCCCCAGAGTGCTCTGCTCTGTTATGTTAATGTACCCCAGTTCTGCCCCCCTGGTTGGCTCTGTTGGCCACAACAACCCTTGTTACCTTATACGCCCCCAGAGCTCCCATTCCCTAGTCCCGCCTTTGTACCGCCCCTGTGCCCTCAGCTCATTTGTCCCTGATGCTCTCTCCATCCCCTACATAACGCTGGACACCACACTGTTCTGCCCCTGCTTCTCTGGAGCCTTACGTGAGGATGCAGTAAATGTCTTTTGTGGAACCCCATGTGAAGACCCTTGCTGCTCATTCACCACCGGACTGTTTTGCCAGCTCTCCGGTGTGTGTGTGTCCGTGTGTGTGCAAGCGTGGTGGCTGCACCGAGCGGCTTCCTCCTTGGAGGCGCTTTTGGGAAGGTCGCGGCACTATACTATCCAAAGCCGCCATGACACCACACGGCATGGAGACTTTCAAGACACAAGTGTATGCTGCTCTCTGATAGTTCAGGCAGACTTCAGAACAGCTGCTTTAGACATTTGGCTGATGTGGTTTAGAACGTAAGAGAATTTAACAGTGAGGATGTCAACCATTTCAAACATAGCCAAAAAATTAATGTTTCTGGGCAGTTATTTATTGGAACAGATTACTAGGCTTTTGTGATTTTAGAGGAAATAGTGCAGATTTTAGAATAAAAGTAATTGGTTTATTGAAAAGTTTAAAAATTCCTAAGTTTTCTTTCTCTCCTGAAATGCTGTCTTATGAAGGGTGGATACATATACTGTCTCTAAAGGGTTAAATTGGCACTTAGACAAGAAAAGTATTTTCAGCTAAACTGAATTCCTAGAAAAGCAATTCTTTATAACAATAGGTACTATTTTTACTGATGCCATCAAACTTCTGTAAAATTTGAAAGGCCGAGGTTTCCACCATTGAGCTTAGTGATTATTTTGCAGATTTAAGCATAAATCTAGGAAATGCACCAGATTTGTAATTTTATAAGGTCTGTTATAATTTAAATAACTGAAAAAAAGTCTATTAATATGATATTGGTGCCTAACTCTTTTGTCAAAAGTATTCAAGTGTAGCTCCTCCCAGGGAAAATACCATCCCTGGACTGTTGCCAAGGTCATTTCCAGTTTGGATTATCTACTGTACATGTGCCTGTAATTCATCATAGACTTGTGCAGGAGTTGCTCTCAAATGCACATTAGCTTGCTCAGAAAAGGATGATTGCTCTTGAATCAGTGGTCTTTGTTCTCAGCATTCATGTATTGCTATGGTGTGCTTCTAACAGGATACACATTGTGATTGAGAATTACTATTTGTTGAATTTTCCAGTAGGTACTGAATAATAATGATAATTATGTAGGAAAAAAATTATTTTAGATGTACTGTCTGGATAGGTATCTGGAAAACTGGGAGTAAATAAGATTTGGGGAAGGAGAAATACAGAGAGCCTTTTTTCATACTTCACATTCAAGACCAAGAACTTTATATGGCTGCTTTCCAGTAGTAGAACAAGTGTTTGCTTATCTCTTGGCTTTTCCTGTTCACATTCAAATCCAAGTGGGGGTGGAAGAAACAGAGCAACAAGGGGTACTCTTTCCTAAGTTTCTGTTTAAGCACAAGTTTACAGAATCATTCCTTTCTCTGGAAACATCCTCTATAACAACTACAGCCTATGCAAGGTCAAGTCTGATAATGCTATTTTTGGACCCCAATGGATGGGGGTTGCTGGCTGAGTTGCAAGTTACTTACTCTCTGACGTTTCAGTAGCATTAAGATGCAGACAGGTGTCTGCAGTCCTTAAAAAGTTACCCTATAATAACCTACACCACGGCATATATGACAATATTTTCTGTTTGATTTAACTCTGTCTGAATGAGATTTTTGCACAGAAAGAATTATCTATGTTACCTATGCCAGGGTAGCTCTTAGTGTGAAGGCCACATTAAGAACTGAAGTGTTTAAAAGATTTTAAAAAGTAAATGATGATTTAGAAGAAATTAGATAGTATGAATGGATGCTGCATTTCAAAGGTAATTCTTTACCCTTTAAAAATGATTGAAAGGCACTCTGGGATTTACACTGATAACATTCCTGTTTAGTTTATCTTGTAAAAAACAACTTTGTCATTTAAGAAGATGGAATGAAGAGAGAGTGAGATGATCCATACATTTACAATTTTTAGTAATATTTTAAAATGAAAATTAAATGAGTTTAGGTGAGTCATTCATGGCTCAGTTTCCTTTTCACATTTTGTTAATCACACCATTATTAATAACAGAGCATTTGGATTTTAGAGCAGAAATTGCTCTGTGCAAAATATTGCTCAGCTAAATTCCTCCTCTTTTGGCAAAAGTAATGCCCTCAGCTGGTAGAGGTACTGACATTCACAGAAAAATGGTTAAAATGGATTGCTTTGCTTTGTAGGAAGTGGAGAATCCTTCCGTATTTTCCTGCTAAAAGAATAGTTTGTAAGAGTCTTCATTTTGCCATCCTTTGAGTCTATTAAGACCTTGCATAAATGGAAAAATAGGAGTTAAGTTAATGTAATGAATAAACTGAAGGTAATCACTGAATTAATGAGGTAGTTGCAAATTAATTAGCTCACTAGAGTTAGACCACTTAAACCAGGTCTGAATTTAGCCTATTTTGTTTAAATAAATCTTAGAAATAAATTGAGTTCAAAGGAAACAAACCAAATAACTCCAATAAATAAATAAACTAACTAAAGAACTTTGATGATGCTAGATATCTACAGCAAGGACCACATGTTTCCTTAATGGTTATCTTCTTGGCATTAATGTTTAAGGGTTTGGGGTTTTTTAATTAACCTAATTTATTTTCAGTCTCTGCTCTACACACTATCATTTCCAGGATGAATCTGCTTGAATTGATCCAGGACATCTCTGAACATAGTTGAAGCATTCATTTGAAAAACGGGACAGTAAAAATTTGTCTTTTACTCATTCAAAATGTTCCTTTTAACAAACCAAAACAAATGTTTAAAGTAGGATATGTACATTCCCTCAGAAGGAAATAACATAACAAAGAACAACAGAAATTGAGGCACAAAGGAGAAAAACAATTTATGAATACATGCAACAGCTTTTCCTTCTCCAAGAAAATTTCATAATGTTTAAATGTGCCTCTCAGCATTAGCAGTAAACTAATTCTATTATCATAATTTATTAACCAGATCTTTTGTTCTATGTAGTAATACACTGTGTTTCCATGCTGTGTATTTTTTATCCTGTGACCTAATTTGCGTAAAAGGAAACTCTTATAACTCCCTTGTTGTAATGAATAAAATGTTAATGAAGAACTACAGAGAAATCCCCCTTGCATTAGTTCCTTATTCCCAGGAACATCATCATAAATTTGTTTGCCTGGTTCTGACAATGGTAGTGATGTTCAAGCTGTGGAGAAGCAATAGTTACACTAAATGGTTCTGATGGAAAAGTTAAAGATATTCAAGGCACTGTCATCAGGGATGGACTATTGGAATTTATCTTTTGGAAGATGAACCTGATAGATTTGGCCACAATCCAGGGTTTTTTTGAACATTTGTTATCTGCGTTGATAACTGCACTAGGAGATGCCTTTTCAGAAAATGTAAATTAAAAACAGAGTTGTGAAGAAAGATTTTTTTCTTCAATACGTGGAAAACTGCAGATTAGTGCACTTAGCCGCTACATATTGGTTATATTATTCAGCAATTTCTGGCAATGATAGCATGGTAGAAGTATTAAAGTATTAAAGTTAAACAATACAAATCATTATATGTTTGTAGTGATTATAGATCACTTGTTAGTAGCTATAATATCTACTTCATTAGAAATTGCCAGGTTCTGTTAGCCTTCACAGACTTTAAGACTAGATGGAATATTAAATCATATAGGATGATAGTATTTATAATTCTATTCCACTTAAATAATTCAACTTTTATTAAGAAACAAAATATACATTAGCAGTAAATTGTATTCTGACTACTTTGTCAATATTAGTACAGAACTGTGAAAGTATGTATGTTCATTATAAATTGTATTAATTTATGGTCTCACTGTCTGACGCTTCTGGATTCGCTTCAGACAGCTCTTTGGAACTGAGGCATACTCCAGTCCTGAGGCACTCATATCCCTAAATGTCAGAGAATTTGTCATTCACCCTCCCCTGTGGATTAGCAAACTCATTTTAGCACCAAAGGGTTCTTTCTTTACAAAGATCTGACTTAAAATCATGTCACTTGCATGGTTGATGTAATCATAAAAATACATATGCAATTGTCTTAATACATTCTAAGATATTTTTTTATTTTTAAATAAATATTCCCTAAGTTTTTCCAAGATGGAGAATTATGGTCATTAAGATTAGCAGTTCAGACATATATAAAAGCTTCTCTGGGAAAAATTGTGTATAAACCTCTATCTGTTGTTTTACTGTACGATTTCATGTTCTTGGTTTTTGTGTTAGATGAGAAGTACTTCAAACATAATAAGCACAATATGTGACAAAACAGATCAGCTTGTAGGCAGCTGTTTGCCTGCCTCTGTTCTTCCCAGTACAGCATGACTTCCGTGGGTCATGGGTTTGCTTACTCAGCACAAGTGACTGGTCCTGTTCTTCTAAAATAGCTGTGTTGACACTCTCTTCAGGAAAAATGGTAGGGAATTTTCAGCTTTTGCTCTGTTTAACCCTTTCTTCATGAATCTCTCTTTTCATTATGCCAGAGTCAATAAATACACAATACATCAGACTTTTAAATAAAATATATATGTGAAATTTATAATGAATCAAATATTAAACAAGCATATTATTTTTATGCTGTCATGAACTTTAACTGTATATGCTTACAGAAGAAAATTATATTCCATGCTTTCTGACAAATTCTTTCCTCAGATTGAAGTCATAGTAAATATAAAAAATTAGATGGGCTATAACCCCACCTGGCAAGTAAGTACCACACAAACACACACTTGCTCCCTCCCAGCCTGGTGAGGAGGAGAAACAGAAAGAAAGTGTTAATCTGGTGGATTGAAACAAAGGTTTAATTTAGCAATATAAAGAAACCCCCAAACAATAACAGTAATAATAACAAGAAGAAGAAGAAGAAAATAATAATAGCAACTACAATAGTAATGCTAATGGTAAGGAGAGTGAGACAGAGCAGGAAACCTGAAAAGAAACAAGCAATACACAATAAAATTGCTCAGCACCCACTGGCCAAAACCCAGCCCATCCCTAAACATCAATTAGCACCTCCTGGTCAATTCTCCCTAGTTTATGCACGGGCATGTCCTTCAGTATGGAATGTCTCTTTGGCCAGCTCACGTCAGCTGTTGTGGCTGTGCTTTGTCAGATGCTCTTGTGCACCTCCTCACTTGCAGAGCATGAGACTCTGAAAAGTCCTTGAGTTAAAGGAAGCACTACTGAGCAACAGCCAAAACATCACAATGATATCAGCTTTAGTATCTTACTAATTCCAGATAACCACAGCACTGTAGCAGCTATGAAGAATAGAAACTGTGTCCCAGACAAAACCAGGACAAAGTGTCACATGAAAAACTGTAATAAAGAATTCTCTTCATCTGCTTGTGAAATCCAAACACTCTTTTTTTGATTCAATACCTGTTAAAAACCTGTGTTGTGTCAAGAGAAATGTTCATCACACTGTCAAAGGAGAAGAGATATCACAGGAGTGATATGTATCCAAAACCTGTTTGTCAAATCATACCACTCCTCCCATAGCTGCTTAGGTATTCCCTTAATAAAAGTTCTTAGATTGTCTGGACTGATATGTTAGAAAAATAATTCAGATTCCTAGCTGGTGATTTACACTGGGGTCAGCAAAAACTTGCAGAACAAAGCTCCAAATGCAAAAATGGAATGACGCTTCATTTCAGCAAGAATTGCAGTCCTAAGACCTTAACTAACCTTTTTTTTTTTTTTTTCACCTGAAAAACCACTGCACATTGAAAAGCACTTCAAAAGTCTTCTGGGTTTCCTCTTGTGCTTCAGTTTGTACCCTGTTGATTTTGAGAGTTCAACATCTTGAGCTCAGCCCTTGTTTCTTCTTGCTATGTCGTAGACTCAGCACAGGAGTTTGGCTTCCACAAAGTGGAGCAGTAATTTCTACTGTCTTAATGATATAGAATAACAGAGGGAAGTCCACCTTTTATCAGCAATTTTGTGTAGGAACATTTACTTGGATCTGGGGAGCTATTGGACCAATTCACTTCCCTATTTGAGGGTTCAGACTCTTACCTTGGGACTCCTTGGAGATTGCCTTGTGTCCAGGCTGCTCTGGAATAGCTGACGGTTTCCCTGTGAAGACCAAGTGAAAGATTAATTTTTAATAAAATATAAGGGGTAAAGCAATCTGAGGGGCAGGAAGGGTAGAGTTTGTGTTGGGATCCAGTTTTCAAAATCTTCAATGGTGTTGAAATTGCAGATTAATACGAAGTCTAAATGTTCTAGACCTTTTTTTGGTTTTTTACTGTCCATATTATTTTGGGTTTGTTTAAGAGAGAGAGAGAGCAGAGCAATTTGAGTTCTGATTTTGCTGGGATCTGTTGTGCAAGAGGAAGTTCAGATTGTACATCAGGAAAAGGTTCTACACTGGGAGGGTGATTGGCCACCAGACCAGCCTCCACAAGGAAGTGGTCATGGCACTAAGCCTGCCAGAGTGTCTGGATGATGCTTTTAGTCATGGTTTAATTTCACATAGTTTTGTGAGGACCAGGGAGTTGCACTCAGTGATCCTTAAGGGTACCTTCGAATTCAATGATTCTGTGATGCAGCTGAAAAAGTAATACTGAATTAACAGAATTTGAATTGGATTAATGTTTTTGCTATGAAGTAACTGATACGATAACATGGAATAATTCAGCAGTATTTTGTTTATTAAAAAAAAAAAGAAAAAAATCCATTGGTTAATATTCTTCATTTGAGTTTGCTAGAATAAACCTTTCATAATCTGGGTCTTCACCTGCTATTTGTGCTGGTGTGAGTACTGCCTGTATAGCTTACAGGGATAGAAATGTACCAACTAGTTGTAGGAAAAAATAAATATGAAAAAACCAATTTGTACAGCAAAGGTTTTCATTAACTACTGTGAAATTGTAGATAGAGAAATTGTGTGGGATGCTAATATTTTTTATCTGTTCTGAACTGACAAGTCAGATCTTTTCCAACTCAAACCATTCTATGATTCTATTAAACCTATTTATATATTGATGCAACTTTTTCTGAAAATCATTTGGTGCTTCGTTTTGATCTGCCACTATTGGAAAATTGTATCACTTCCATCGGTTAAAATTATTCACCAACTTTCAAAACAGCTTTGTGTGGTGAATTGATCCTGATTGCATGCCAGGTGACCACCATGTCACTCTATCATTCCCCCTCTTCAGCTGGGCA